>NW_008601167.1:0-13601 GCF_000691845.1 Merops nubicus | reverse complement strand
CATTGCTAAAACCTCGCTTATACTACTTAACTAGAGACGTTACTAAAAGGACACACTCAGAGAAGGAACTGAAAAATGAGTGAAGCATGTGTCATTTTCATTATTACTTTTATAATGACAGCTTAATTCCTCTGTAGATCATGAATACTGTCAATCATTATGTCTCATAAAAACGGGAATACTTGAATATTTAAACCAAACTTTTAAAGGGAAAGTTACACATATTCAGTTATTCTTGTTGTGAAAAAATGTCGGTGAGGTGTCTACAGCAGGTCTCCATCCCAAATGGGAAGGCATGCTAGAGCTGAGCTGCATGTCTAGAAGGAACCAGATTGGAATAAAATAATGATATGAAGCCACTCTTGATCCTCCTCACTCCCACCTGTCTTGGATCTGAGGCCAAAGGGTTTAGCTCTGAGTTTTTGATCTGTCTGAACAAACAACAGATAATTTAAAACAAACACTGAACATTGAACAACTATCAGTTAATGTTTACATTGCAGAGTTTGTTATCATTATATTTAATGCTGCACAACTATACAGTACAGTTATGCTAATATATATGTTACCTGTCCCAGAAGGTCTGCAAGATAAAACTCTAAGGTCACCCATTAAAAAAAAATTGTCCTGGATCTGTCCTACCTAGAAACCTATATCTCACTTCCACCATCTGAGCATTTTAAAATGTGATATTCCTCTGGATGAATGTTTTTTCGTTGATTTTCATACAGTGTTGATGTTCCTTTTGCAGAAGGAGTGCCACTGGTGCCAGCAGGATGCGGTCCATTCATACCAGTAGAAAGTAACACAAGCAGGAGGCAGCCCAGAGTCATCTGGCCCCTTTGAAAATACACCATCTACATCCACTGAACTTCATTTATGTTCTTGTGAACACAAAATGTTGCCTCTGCACCAGAAAACACAGTGCTACAGTCAAAACAGATGTTGCGCTTCCCCAATTTTCACAGCATCTGTTTAGGAAACAGACTGTGTGAATCTGAAAGGAAATGTGGGTCGCTTTGTAAGAAACTGATCTGGAAACTCCCCACATTGCTTGCAGTTTACTTCTCTCTGCATATGCCTAGGAGAAGAAGGACAGAATCATGTAGGTCACATCAAAAAGCAATTTATTCACAAGGCAACTAGAAAGCCTGTCCATTCTTGGCAGGCAATACATTGTAAATATCCTGCATATTTATTTGAAGAAAAACCATAAGGGGAAAAAAGAGATCAGTATCACCAAAATATACGTTACAATGGACACAAAGGCATGTGATAAATTGCAGTGTTTGGCCTGTATTGGAGTGACTTGCCTCCAGGCTCAGTAATTGCTACAATCTGCTGTGCAAGAAGGACGGCAACTAAACAGGTAGGTGAAAGGAGAGAAATAAGCTCCATTCACTGCAAAGAAATTACACTGTTGCATAAAACCAGGGCACTCTTTTCTGGAAGATCTGCATACATTCATGTAGAAAGAAAGAACCAAATGTAATTACTTGCAATGCTGCCATGCATGTAATTACAGTTGAGCCGAAACATTTCCTGGGCTGTTTTCTTTAGAAAGACCCAGGAATCACCATAATAATAAACCTACCAATCTAGAAAAGGACAACTTCTGCTGTTACACATCGACATAGCTTTGAAGACATTTTGGCTGTTCTGCCAAATGCAAAGACACTTAGACTTTTTTAGGTCTCGGTTCTAGGTTAACACATAGCCTGAGAAGCAAGACTCGTGCATGTATTATTTCTGAAACACATTATTGATCTTTGCTTTCTTTTTTTGCCTCTTTCTTTTGACTTCCAGTTCAGTAGTTTACAAGATCCTTCCAATTTATGAATCCCAGAAACACTCCTGGTGGGAAGATTAACCTGTTTCCCATACATCAGTTGTAAAGCGTTTGCAGATTTGCTTTTTTTTCTCACTTTTCACTGTTCCCTTAAAAGCAGACTCCAGTCCCCCGTGGTTTTATGGCCTGAAAAATACCACTCTAGAGACTTTTGCATTTGATGATGTGTTTCTCTGTCACTGTGTTTTTAAAAAGCTGCTCTTGAGAAGTAGGTCAGCATGTGCCAGCAGCTCATGATCTGGAGAAAAGGGGACACGCTGGGTCACGCCTCACCATGTCTGTGAGAGTTCTGATCCATGAAGTGTCTAGTCAATTTCTACTCATTTCTCAGATCAGGCACACAGACATACGCACACAAGCACAGAGCACACTGTCTTTTCTAATCATGAGCAAATATCTGCTTCCTAGTTACAGATTTACAAGCTGGGTAAGACATCAGTGTTGAGTGGATTTTTCCAAAATGTGCGTGGGGACAGTGGTATTCAAGCCCCGCTTCTTTAATGAGGACTCCCAGTCTCATCTGCAGTGACCTTCATGGCAGGCCTCCCACAGCCTTCATTTGAGTCAGGATTTTGCTTTGAAAACTGCGTGTCAGGGACATTTTGCTTTGCTCAAAGAGTGTTTACAGCTTGAGGGAAGTGGAACTTGCTCATTTAATGTAGAAGGCTTTAAAATCCCCAAGGGGTTTATTTTCCAGTCTTAACTTCACCAGCATAATACAGTGCATTGGAACCTCAGACCCAGGGGTTCAGCCATCTGTGACCAAGACCCAGATTTGCAATGAGTAAAAGGGCTCAAAAATGACATCAATTTATGCATATTAGACCATTACAGAGCTCTTAGTTTAGATGTACAGTTTTTTCCCTGCATGATGGGGAAATGTAGTTCAAGGTTGCCCAAGGTTAACACAAACATGACAAAACAGCAAGCCTATTTCTACTGTTTTTCAACATGTGGTTACTTTCTGTACCCACAAGGGACTCACTATCCATATCCTTCTGAGATCGGGACTAGGCATGTGGTTATGTCAGATGCCTAGGGGATAAGTGGTTTGATTACTCTAACCATCTCGCTTAATCTACTAAGTCACGCAGTTCCACCTGGTGGTAAAAATATGAAGATTTTATCTTTGTATGTTTGTTAAAAAGGTGCCAGATGGTATGACTTCTCTTGACTTTCTAATTCGAAAAAACAACAGGTATAGAGACAAAAACTTGTAATTTTGATGGCAAAATAGGTTTTCTATAGCCTAGGTAGCTTTCATCAATGGTTAAAGGACTGTGTAAACACCCATTTGAACTCTAGGAAAATTAACTGTTACTGACATCTTTAAAACATGAGCCTGTCAACCTCTACAAGCATATAATGACATGCAAGTTTGTAGCTACCAGCAACCTAAGTCTATTCTGATGAATGGATTCTTAAGCAAAAGACTTCCCTCAGTTTTTGAGAAATCCTAGTGCTGAGATTCTTTTTTTTCATTCCTCTGCACCAGACACTTTAATAACATGAATGACATTATCACATTTCCTACAGAGCTTACCCAAAGCTTTAATATACTAGAATTACTTGCTCCTGTAGAGCAAATAACTATGACAAGCAACACAATACTATTGTTAATATACTGTTCCAGATGCTCAAGTTAATCAAATAAGAAGACATGATGGCTTTTAGAGAAAAATTTACTTGCTATTTTGTCAAAACCTGTGCTTTCTGTTAGCAGTAAGCAGAACGTCAACAAGTGTCATTCATAGTCATTTTTGACCCGTTAGTTCTAAAGTTACAGACTGAAAGGCAAGAAAAGATCACTTGAACAGAACAAAGAGGTTTGTTTTTGTTTTGGTTTGGTTTTTTTCAAAAAAACTGTTGCTAACCATAATTGCAAAGATGAAAAATCTTTTCATGTTTTTAGTTATCCTCTACTAAAAACATGGAGCTTTACTTCTAGGCTGAGCGCATCTACTTTAAAATCATAGCTTTATTCTGAATTTTGCTGTACCGTTGCCTACTAGAGGCTCTGCCAAAGAGAGGTCTGTTCCTGAGACATGGGAGCTCCACTCAGCCACGCAGTTACCACATGACTGTGTTCCTATCTCACCACAATGAGATCTTCTACTTTGTTGGGACAGAACAAACACACCTCCTAAGTACAGGGTTTGTACACGTTGTGCTGCCTTTGCTTCCCTGCACTTGAAACCAGTTCTGTTTCCTCAGGAAATCCCAGGTCATTCATAAACTTTTCCCTAGAGTGCCACTGTGCGGACTCCCAGGGCACTCTGACTTCAGCATTTCTTCCTTCACAGATGTAAAGGAACCTGAAGAGAGACACACAGTGTATAGCAGTTTATATGCATGGTCATTCCTTACTTTTTAATAGCAGTGATGCAGAAACCCAGACAAAGAAAATAATAGCATGCTATATTTCCTACTTCAGGATCCTCACCACTCTTAATTTCCTGCTGTGTTTTCACTGGGGACCTATGAAGCAGACATATTTTTCCTGTAGCCTCAGGTTTCTCATCTATGTAGCTAAAGTTGGTGTATCCTCTGCCATAAATTTAATTTCTCCTTGACTGATCTCACTGTGTGATTCACCCTCTTCAGACTACAAAAGCAATTCTCTTCTACTTCAAACCTTTCCAAATGTTTGTTGCTTGTAAATCCATTCTTTGACGTTTTAGGCACAATGTTTTTGCAAGGTTTTACCACGTGTTGTCTTTTATAATCAGATCCTCATTGAATTTTTTTAAATTTTTTTTTTCCAAATCCTACCCCCTCTTAGAGATATTACAGAAAATTGGCTTCTCTGAATTTCTACTTACCATTCTTTCAAGATCTTTCCAACTTGACTAGCAATTACCTAAGTTCTGTGTTTCTCCAAAGACTTGATTGTAGTATCAAATAATGGACTCTAACAGCAGCAAGTATTTATAATTCTGGACCTTCATAGTGTCAGACAGAATTCACAGGGCTTACAAAACCAGTCTCCTGAAACTGCCACTTCTCTGGATAAATCACATCACTTCCTAACCTTCTCTTTGATAAGCCGAATAGATTGTGATCCTTGGGATCGGCATGATAAATCGCAGTGATTCTCTCCCAAGCCTTAAGCCAGTATCAATTTTTTTCACTTGCTGTCAATAAAGTAACATTTCATTAGTGATCAAAACAGTGTATCATAACGTAACTTAATTAATCTTACTTAAGAGATTTCCTGGAGAATTCCTGGATATAATGAAGAGTGTCAGGATAGGGACAGAAACTGGCAACAGGCTGCTACTTCCAAAAGGATACCATAAGCACGGTAGTGCTCAGATACAATCCCAATTGTATCCTCTCATAAATTTTTTCATCTGAAGCTGTTGCAATGATACAGTGTTAAAGAGGTTTTGTGGTGGTTTGCGCATTTTCCTGGACAGTATGGGTTTGAATTTCCTGAAAAAGAAGCAAAGCTGGGAATTCATCCTCTAATCTGCTGTTTGAAGCTATACCTTAAGAAGGTGAACCAGTGTTCTGCTTGGTTTGCTAGAGCTGAATCCTCTTACTCAGCAAAGATTAAAAAAAAGTGACTTCATAATGATACTCTAGTCAAAAGATCATGTCATCTGGGACTATTTCTTGTAGAAGTTGCCAGGCATTTCTAAATGACAAGGCCATCTTTTTGAAAGCACTACCTCCTCCTCAGTTGAGTGAAAATCAAATACTCTGTACCCCAAAGGACAAATCAAGTTATGACTACCCTATCCTTATAAATAATGAGAATTGCTCGCCAGTGAAAATTGTCTTCACTCTTTCTCCGTTTCTCATGCATTTCCTTCACACATGCAGAAGTCTGGTTTCCTCCAGCTGTGATTCTTCCTCTGCCTCCACTATTAGAAATCCTCAAACAAGGTTCTCAGGATTAAATGTTACAGAGGGCTGGGGGCAGGGTATCATTCCAAAGAGAAGGCTGTGGAGATTAAAATGTAATGTAACAAAACAAGTCTTGCAGAAATATGCACTTACAGGCATTTAACTACAAGCAGACCATATCGTAGCTTTCATTACACTGGACTCCTGCCACTAAATGAAAAGCACACAAAACTTGAAATTTCATGAGATTTTTCTCTTATTCCATCTAACTACCAGAGACAGCAACCGCCTCTGCTGCTTCTCTGTCTTTGGCCTCTGTCTGAGATTTAAGCCATTAAATTGCTTCCACATGACAGAACTTGGAATGCTGAAAATCAATCTGACTTATGATTCTGAAATTTCGTTTCCTTTCAAGAGTCACATTACAAAAGTTTGCAGCTGAACCCCTTCCTCTTCTAGCTTCAAGCCAGGATCATTTAAAGGTAAACTAAACACTATGAAATGTTTGTAACATAAGCTCTCTCTCTCTTTGTATTCTTTTATTTTTCAATAAGAAAGAATTAAGAGAATAAAAACCTTTTAGAAGGTATCAAGGGCTAATATTAAGACATTAGCTAGAGAGAGTATCAGAAAGAACCAAGACTGTCTGATTGCTGTTCAGTTGCTATATAATTCAACACCTCATTTTCAAGGTTTCCTCTCCCTGACACAGATTATGAGGCACACTGATCTAGTTTCAGGCCAGCTAGTGCTATACCGAATGATGGATTTGGATGCTAGTGGCTGATCTTCACAAACACCTCAGGGTAAAGAAAAATACCCTTTTTTATTTGTGTGTATTCCAGTCCCTCTTACACTGAAATCTCTTTGGGTAGGAGAAAGACTATATACCAGCATTTAAGTGCTTTTTATACCTTTGTTCCCAGTGGCCATGGAAGAGCCGTGTTCATTTCTTAGCCCCTTAAGTTTCACTAAACTGAGGCTTGCCGTCTGTTTTAAAGGTCTTTTCAGCAAGCTTAAAAGCAATCTAAGTGATTTATAAACATTTGTGTATTCTATTGTTTACTAAACAGAACACAAAGCATTTCCCGGGGCCCTTCTTTGCACTATCCAGACTTAATTTATGGCCCAAGGGTTAACATTATACAAACAATAATTTATTTCAGAAGAAATGTGATCATCACTAAGCTATTCCATGGGTTAAAGAAGAACCTCTGCTTTCTTTATCCCAGCTGGGTTGAGGTAATTGCCTTAGGCTGGAGGCAGGAGAATGGAAAGCAGATGAGGCATGTTGAGGATTAACCACACAAAGAAGCTGCCTAAACAAAAGAAGGTCTAGGTTAGGAGGAAAGTCTCTCAGCCTAGACAGGCATACTGGAAAAGAAACTGCATGTAGCAGCTCTCTCTTTAAATGTTCACTGGAAATGAGAAAGAAAGTCGTCAGCAATTTCTGTGGACTGATCTGTGCATATGCAGGCAAACCGGGCTTGCAGGCACTTTCTGAAGAAAGGAAAAATCCCTAACGCATTGGCTGATGCTTACAGCCAGTTAAGCATCATTTTGCCTGCTACTGGGTCCAACTGAAATCGTGGTTGGTATTGGTGATACCTCTGAACAGTGCCTAGCACAGAATGTCCACCAGCAGACCCAAAGAGACATCTTTGAAAATCCTCTTGCTGAAGACAAACCTTTGGAAGGTCTCCAGTGTATTTCCTTGTTCTCTAATAAAGGACATTGAATGCCAGAGACATGCAGTCATATTCTTTAAACTTGGTAATTCTCATTGGTCTAATCTTTCCCCTTCAATCACTAGTCACAGGATGGATCTTTATTTTGAAAAACTTTACCTACTCCACATTAAAAGTTTGTGTTCATTTATTTTTAAAGAGAAATTATTCCTGGATTTACATAGCTTCCAGCTTAAAAGCGTGATAGTCTATAGAGCAAAACAGCATTCTTGGAAATATAAGGCTGGTTTATTTGGATTACTTCCTTTGCTACTTTCATGCTTAAGTAAATATGAGTTAGTCTGGAATACAAGTAAGAGTGATATATTAATACTTTATTAGCAACCGTAGACTGTTCCCTCTATTTTTTTTCCCCAAATGAACTAAATCTTAATTCTATTCCTCAGCTACAACAATAAATATTTCCATGGACAAATGATGCAGACTTTTTTAAGCTAGGCTAAAAGTAGTAAAGAGTTTAAGTATCTAAAGTTTTGTTACTTTTAACTAATAGTTAACATAGGAAAGCTCTGTCAAAACTATGTTAAGAAGGAAAAAAAGGGAACAGTATTCTTACTGTCTTACTGACCCTGTGAAAGCCATAGGAGTCTCTCCATGGATTTTAACCATCTTTGGATCAGGCCATCATTATGCATTTGCCCAGAACTGTGACCATAGACCCTAAATTTCTGACTTTATTTGTGTTTAAATGACCTCTGTGATATGACTGGACTGGACTTGTCTTTCTTGAGATTTTAGCTTTTGGACAGACGGACATAGGATTTAGGTTATCTGTCTAAATGGGTTATCATCTGGATGCCACGTTAGAAAGAAGAATTTTTAGTTTTGTCACAGAAAAGGCACTTATCGAGGTCATATAATCTGGAGATTTTCAGTGATCCTTATGAAGCAGTTTTTTTGCTGATACAAGGAGTAATCTGAGATGAGCTCTGGTCTATGTAGAGTGAATGACAATCTGTTCATAACAATGGGATAAAAAATGCGTACCTGGATTTCCCTGGAGAGGGACTGGTGGGATAATGTTACACCACTACATAGCTGTTGTATCAGTGAAATATTTCCTGCACTCAGGCCTTGTGTTTTCCTTGAGCTTATTTAAAAACATGATTTGGAAGCATTTGTGACCAATGCTTCAAAACAAGACTTACCATCTTCATACAAAAGTTGCATTACCTGAATAATCCCTTTTATATACTGGGTAATCTGTCAAAGAATCTAACAGCTTTGTCCTCTCCTTGCTGAAGACACAACCCTGACTTCTGTTTAGGAAAGGACTAAGGCAAGTCTTCCGAGAGATCAGCTGACTTGTCATTAGATTAATGCAGTAGACCACTTAATGAGTTTTTGAGACTGCAAAGACTTCACTCATTTGAGCAAATGAATGAAATTGTAAGTCTTGCCATCTAGTAGCAATACAAATTGTTATGATTTATAAACCTTCATTTTGACTGTTCAACAACAGCAAAGCTGTACTCAGTACATATCCGTATTAGCAGTATCAGGAAAGCTGGAGATTTATCTGTCAGGGGTGATTTTGTCACATTGGAGTACAAGTGCTCATTTGCTTTCTTAAGAAGTGTCATAAATGTTAATATGGAATGCTAATACTAAACACTTCAAAATAAATTTTCACTTTAATTTCCAAATACTTCCTTTACGCAAAGATACACCTTTCCAGTCTCACAGTGATCTTCGTTTGCTTGTTCACTTTCAGATCACACTAAACTGTAAAATTACCTCTGGCAGAGCTAAAAAATCTTATGCATCTGTGGAATATCACACGAATGCTAAAGTGAATTGGATTTATGATACCCAAAATGTAAGATCTGAGTGCCTGAAATTCTTATGTTGTTAAGTTGCTCATGCCAAAATATGCAGTTCTCCAGGGGTTTCTCTGTATCTCACTGGCATCTACCAGTTGCAGAATAACTGCTCTGTGGCCTACTTTTTTTCTAGTTCTCCACAGTTATGAGGCTTCTCTTTCTTGCCACAGTGATGTTTTGAAAAGTAAAATCTGTTTCTGTTATGCATTTTGTTTCTGTGTACCCATATTACTGTTGATATTAACCACTAAATATAACATGTTTTATGTTGCTTTGAGGACATGTGATATCTCTGTAGATATCTCTATATAGCTACATACACATCACTATTTTGCCAGGGACATTCAAAGGGCCATAGCAGATGAGTGCATGCGTGCTTCTGACTCTTGGATATGAAAAGAACTGTTTGAACAGCTACAGCCAGTTCCATTGTGTTCACAGCAAACTCTATGAAGTTCCTTTCAGCTACATGTCACTTCCAGTTTATGCTATCCAAAATATTAACAATGATAGATGACACTAAGCTCTTTTCAAAATTATTGCTCAATCAGAAGCTGATACTCAATACTGCCTGCATGTAATTTTTCAGTATGGCAGTTTTTCCAATAAGTGTGAAGTAATCTTGATGGGCACATTCAGACTTTTTTTTTGTTCGTTCAGGCATTTTATTCTACACTGTATATTGGGCACTACCACTTGCTTATGCAGAAAAAAGATAATGAACTAAACAAATCTGCAACACAAAGAAGATACAAATGATTGGTACTCAGTGTATTACTTCAAGAAAATACACTGTTCAGTTTCATACCGTTGTCAATTCTAATTTCAACTCAATCACTGTTTCCAAGGCTAGGAGTACTTGCTTTAACAGAGAAGCCGGCCTAACAGTTCTGCAATAACTCCCCCATGTGGGCATTTCGTTTTACTCTGTATTTATTTCATTTCCTAAACAGAAAAGTTGTTTTACATATATTGGTCTTTCTTTCCATTATGGTGGCTGCACGTCCAGAGTTTTCTGGCACACTTATAACATATGGAAAAATTTATCTTGGTTACTCTCCCTGTGTTAGTAAAATCCCTAGCGTGTCATCTATACTAATCCAAGGTTCAGCATGGCCAGACTATTTTGATTTCCTATAGGTTAGGAAGGATGGTTCCAGTTGGATGAAAATGAGGTGAATTGCCCTTACTGGTAAAAGAAGGCTAAACTGTAATCTTTTTCTTTTATTTAGTTGGTTGATTCTGACTCCTCTGGAACCTCCTATTGACCAACCCAGCTTCACCTCAGTTTGTGTACTAAATTATGCAAAGTCTGTTTGCTGTCAATAGCATATCTAATCAGTATAGCCTTTGAAGTACTGGTTAGAGCTGATATCAATCCTTTGCTAATGCTGTCAGCATTGCTTATACCCAGGGAGATAAACAGATAGTGCAAATTATTTGGAGGGCACATATGACTTGGGAGCTCTGGGACTGTAGACCCTCCAAAACTGTCTGGTCAGTATAGCTATGAAACAATACAAAAAATTTAACATAATTAATCAATAGTTTCTAAGCAGCTCAATCACACTAATTGTGATTGCCTTCCTGATTCTTATCAGAGATAAAAATTGTTTTCTAATTATCTGATGGGCTTTGTGAGAACAAATAAACACTGATTTTTGTCTTCACGTTAGCAAAGACTATAATCAAAGATTTTTAACAGACAGATTACCAAATACTGTGAAACCTTTCTGCTGCCAGTAAGTTGTATCACAGAGGAATCCCTCACAGGCTTTTACCTGGGCACTGAAAGTAAGTTGGAACCAAGAGGTAAAAAGATTCTCCAGTTCACTTCTGTCTTTGAGCTGGCTGATTGAAGAATGGGCTAGAAGTAGACAGGAAGGAGGTCATTTTCAGGCTGAGTAAACATAGCAATTTCTCACCCAGAAATCTCCCCTGTCACAGCTCTTTGACCTATAGGGAAGTTGTCCTTTGCATAGCCAAGAAGAAAACGGTGAAATGGCCCTTCTTGGATGTTTTCTTTTGCCTTAATCTTATTTCATCTTGGAGCTAAGGTACCCAAATACTAGAATGAGGGCTGTTTTGATCCTCTTTTCAGCTGAACCAGTCCCAGGAAGTCCTAGTATCTCTCTAGATATTTTTTTTCTTGTGTCATTTTAGACCATATATAAATGTCGATCACTCATGTCTTCTGCTCAGGGGAAAGAAATTAATCAATGGAAGCCCTGCCCCTTTCCTTCTCTGATCTAACAACATTTTTGGTTTCTTTCATTGTCCAAACTCATTCCCCAGAATTTCCCTTGGATGTGTCTAGATCAGCTATTAGATATGCACAGTTTTTGCACTGATATTTATATATATGCTTATATACATACTTATAATGTATGTCTGTGTATATATGTGTGGATAGATAGATAGATAGACAGACAGACAGATAGATAGACACATAGATAGAAAATCAATATGTAGAGTCTTAGAATAGAATGGTTTGGTTTGGGAGTGACTTTAAAGGTCTGTAAGTCCCACCCCCCCTGCCATGGGCAAGGACACCACCCACTAGACCAGGTTGCAGAAGCCTTAATCAACCTGGTCCTGAACATCTCCAGTGATGAAGCACCCCCAGTTTCCCTGAGCAACCTGTTCCAGTGACTCACCAGCCTCATAGTGAAGATTTCTTCCTAATTTCTAATCTAAATCTACCCTCTTCCACTTTGAACCCATTATGCTCATCCTGACAGTACAAGCCCTTTGTCATGGTTTAAACCCATCTGTGAGCTGAGGACCACTGGCTTCTCACTTATGCCCCTGCCCCCTCCAAACAGGAAGGAGAAAAGGAAGAAAAATTCAAAACCCTGTGGGTTGAGGTAAAGGAAATTTAATACAACAACACAAAAGGAGCAATAAACAACAGTAATAACAATATATGAAGCAAGTAATACAAAGAAAGAGCTCACCACATTAGCTCCAAATGGCAGTGGTGGTATAACACTTGAACTGCCTGGCCACATCACTCAGACAGACCCTCCTGTTACAGACCTAATGTCAGCATGGTATTGAATTACCTATTGGCTGATTTGGTTGTCTATCCTAGCAGTGCCTCCCTCCCAGCTTCTGGTGAAAATTAACCCCATCCTAGCAAAACCACAACAACCTTGTAAAAGCTCCCTCCCTAGTGTTCTTGTAGGCTCCCTTAAGCTACCTGAAGGACACAATAGGGTCTCCCTGGAGCCTTCTCCTCTCCAGGCTGAACAGTGCCAATTCTCTCAGCCAGACCTCATAAGAGATGTGTTCCATTCCTATGATCATCTTCATGGCCCTCCTCTGGACCAGCTCAAACAGGTCCATGTCCTTCTTTTATTGGCAGTTCCAGAGCTGAACACAGTATTCCAGGCAGAGTCTCATGAGAACAGAGTATTGGGGCAGAATAACCTCTGTGGATCTGCTGCTACACTTCTTTTGGTGCAGCCCAAGATCCAGTTGTCATTCTGGGCTGCACTTGCACATTGCTGGCTCATGTTGAGTTTTTAATCAACCAGCATCCCCAAGTCTCTCTCCTCAGGATTACTTTTAATCCATATTCTGCCCTGCCTGTATTTGTGCTTGGGATTGTCCTGACCCAGGTGCAGGACCTTGCAGTTGGCCTTGTTGAACTTCATGAGGTTGGCACCGGCCCACCTCTCAAGCCTGTCAAGGTTTCTCTGGACTGCATCCCTTCCTTCCAGTGTATCCACCATACCACACAACTTTATGTTGTCTGCAAACTTGCTGAGGGTACTCTTGATTCCACTGTCCTTGTCACTGACAAAGGTGTTAAACAGCACCAGTCCCAGTAGTGATCTCTGGGGAACACCATTTGTCACAGATCTTTACTTGGACACTGAGTTGTTGACCGCAGCTCTTTGAGTGTGGTCATCCAGCCAATTCCTTATCCTCTGAGTGCTCCATCCATCAAATCCATGTCTCTCCAATTTGGAGACCAGGATGTTGTGCAGGACAATGTCAAATGCTTTGCACAAGTCCAGATAGATGACGTCAGTCGCTATTCTCTTCTTCACTGACGCTGTAACTCTGTTGTAAAGGGACACCAAATTTGTCAGGCATGATTTTCCTGTTTGGTGAAGCCATGTTGGTTGCCACCAACCACCTCCTCATTTTCCATGTGCTGTAGCAGAGCCTTCAGGAGGATCTGCTCCATGATCTTGCTGGGCGCACAGAGGGGAGACTGAGTGGCCTGTAGTTGCCCGGGTCTTCCTTTTTTCCCTTTTTGAAAATGGGGGTTATGTTTCCCTTTTTCAGACTGTGGGAACTTCACCAGACTGCTGTGAC
>NW_008601166.1:8263-9831 GCF_000691845.1 Merops nubicus | reverse complement strand
GTAGGAAGGGCTCTGGGGAGCACCCACGTGTCAATCTTAATTTGGGGCTCAAACCCAGCATTTCAATGTTGCTGTTTGATGTTTTCACCAGACAAGGCTGGAGTATCTAACTACAATCTGAAGGTGTTTCACCTCACCAGTTATTTAGTAAATTGACACCTGTCAATTAAAAGGGACAAGGGGAAATACATTAAACGACTTCTATTCTTTTTTTTAGAGTCTCAGTCACAGCTTTTTCTCACACATGTTTATGTAGAGATAGATAGATAGATAAACAGATAAGGAATATGAACAACAGTGAAACCAAGTTGCTTTGTCCTTTCACAGTGCTCCAGAGTGTGCAGTGGGTTATGGTGCTGTCCCAACCACCACCAAACTCCACATACAGCAGGGAAGAGAGTTCAGTCTGGGATGGCTACAAATGAGATTAACCAGACAATGATTTTATTCTTTACTTACAAACAACAAAAAAACCCAGTATTTTTGTATTCTAAACCAACATACATCATCAAATATATAGAGGCACATCCTTTGTATATTAAATATGTGTACATCAATATATTAATTAATACTCTTATCATTTTGTCTGGATGGACTGTACACATCTTCAGCTGCAGCAACAAAAGGTTTGGAGACAATTAGCAAAGTCTATGCAAAGTAATATAAGTTGTGAGCATTTATCTTCCTCTGGAAGTTCCTCTCGAGAATACAGATGAACAATAACTGTGAATTCTGATTTTGCTTATCACCAAAATAGAAACAAGGAGAATATCATCAGAGGGGGTATTCATCAGAGCTGAATGAGATGTCTTTACCAAAAGTGTGTCTCTGTAGTTAATGCAATAACAAATCCAACTACTGCATGAATTTTTATAAAAATGTGTAAGTAAAAGTAAGATAATAGAAGTAAAGGAGAAAAAAAAATCTAAAATCCACCTTTTTTAATTTTTTATTTTTGGTTAATTGGACATCATTCTCTTTAATATCACTTCAGACATATTTTGTGTATAACAGATTTAATTGACAAGGGAACCAGGTTACAGTTGTAGTCAGCAGTCAATAAAATTTCCGATGTTAATCATTAAGTGTTTATTGATGAAAACGGTTAGCTACAATGATATGCTGCTTATAGACCAAGCAAATTAAATTAATTTCAGAATATATCATATTAGACTTTGAAAAAGAGTCCTTAAGATATTTCTGGTCTTTGAATTAGAAGAAGAAATTAACAAAAGGATGAGAAGTTGCCAAATCATATTATCAAAACTTTAAATCTATCAAAGGTAATAATCTGGTAGGTAATTAAAAATAATAATTAGGAGTCATTTGAGCATAGATTTAGTACATTAAGTAACTATTTAAAATGCTGTTTATGTAGTACACGAGAATTTCATGACCCCTTTAAGGATTTTTTACATATACTATTTGCTGATTTTTAAAAAGGGACGTGAGAGTGGGAGTAAGATACAATAAACAGGCTGGAAACACCAAGGATATGATGTGTATGAAACCTTCTCCAGTGACACGATTGAATTACTTGGCTATTCCAGCACGATTAAAATTATTGC
>NW_008601166.1:4779-8232 GCF_000691845.1 Merops nubicus | reverse complement strand
TTCCTGCTGTGAATAGCATTGATTCAGTGGTACTTCTGCAGTGGTAGGAACCAGCAGGGACTGCAGACCCGGGCTCTGAATGGACACCCGAAGTGGGCTGTCCTTCATCCACCCCTTCATCCACCTGACGTACACCCCAGTGCACGTGCACTCTGGGCTGAACGGCCTTTGGTCTTGGCAGAGCCCAGTTTGGTTAGGGCAGGTCCTCTCCCTTGGGTTTGGGGTGGCTGGTTGGGTTTTTGGTGGATTTGGGTTTTTTTTGGAGGGGCAGGGTGGTAACTGTGTGGATGAGATAATAAAAGAAAAATTATTCAGGCAGCCCAAGAGCCACTTTCCTGGTCATTGGTTCCTTTCCAGCTCTGTTCCTCTGTGCAGCTACAGCACAGACTCAGGCTTTGAGCTCGGGTGTGCAGAGCTTTAATGCACTCCCTGCAGAAGAAGGAAGCTATTGTCTTGGCTGCAAGGGCAGGCAGTGTTGAACACACGTGTCAGCCCCGGGTCACAGGAGGACTTAAGCATATTCAGTAGGCTGACTCTTTTAACTAGACCCTCTAATCTTGCCCTTTGATAAATGGAGAAAAAGTTACAGACACTTTTATACATGTTATTTATTGTCAGTAACAGAAGGAACAGCAATTTTTGGTATTATTTCTCTGTACACATATGTATGCATAATCCTCTGATGCTTTGTGATTTTCCTCATCCAGTTTACCAGCTGCAAGGCATATGTGAACCAATATTTACATGAAGGACTGCTTAAATCTATTTACTACTGAGATCATAAGTATTAATAGGGAACAAACCTTCCACTTCACAAGCTATAAGTCTCTTTACATTCTCTTGTATCTCCTTATTCCATAAACAGTCACCTTTTATCCCACATTTCAACAAATGGGGAAAAAAAAAAGGAAATAAACATCCAAAACCAGCACTGGCAATAGCAGATGAAATGGCAGACAGGGAAAAACTCTTTGGAGGTGTGGTTCAGACCTCTGCAAGGGACAATGGCTGTGGAATTCCAACAGAAATAAATTTGAATCTAATAAATACAGAGTAATTGCTTCAGAATCATCAGATTAAAGCATTGTAGGCAATAATATAAAGTAGTATTCATACCCCTGTGTCTTTCCTCAAATTTATGTGTATTTCAGACCCTGGGCAGGGAGCTGATTAGGGTGTTCACCTGCACATTGAAAATGCCCCACTTAGTGGGAAGTCTTGTTAAAACCAACGATCATCATAAGCTTGTGGAGCAAAACCTCAAGCATAGTTCTGAAGTTTTAAAACATTTATGTGTTAATATCATCTTATAATTTGAGGATAGGGAGAAACCTAATCAGAATTTTCTTCTCAAGAATGCAATAAATAGACCCAAACCACTGGCTGGAAATCACAATGGCAACTAATTGGGTCCTTTTGTTTTGACTAGGACGTGGCCAACAGAGCAGTACTAATTTTATTTGATAGAATGTCCCATTCCTACAATTAACTTGTAAGTGACTAAGCGCGTCAGATAACCATCTAGCCCATAACAGACTGAAATACATCTGATGTACTTATTTGGCAGAATGTCTCTAATTACTGTTTTCTTTATTATTCATCTCTAGGTTTTCCAGAGATTTGTTTTTTCCACCTTTTGACTCAGAGGTCACAGACTCCAAGAAGGTGTGTCCCAACGTGAACCTCTTTTTATTTCTGGAACACTAGAATGCTGCTCTTTTTCTGCCATCCATTTTTTACAAGGAAGCGGTAACAGAGATTGAGAGGAACTGTCAGTAATTGTGCTATTATTATCTTTCCCCTTTTTTTATTTTTTTTTTCCCCTTCATGTCTCTTTGCTTGTTTTACTTTGGATATCACCTGTGCAGCTATAATTCAGGGAACTGTCTTGGGACTAGATTGGAAAAAGAGCAATACAGGTTTTCAGGATCTTACTGTATTTTTCTCCAGTCTCATTTTCTCATCTATAGCTCTGACAGGGGAAAAAACTGTTTCAGTTTAACTTATAAATGACACATTCAAATAGTTTTTCCTTTACAGTACTATGGGTTACAAAGAGATCTAAGACAATTAAGAGGAGTGGTTCTGGAAGAATTGTGTTTATATGCTCATTGACCTCTGCAGGATTGTTTTCTCTGTCTTGTATAAGCCTGAGCTGTTGTTAAACACAAGGTGATATAAATCTATTTTGCAATAATCTGACATTTGAAAATCCAAATCAATTTACCTCAGCAAGCAACAAACCACAAGTTCTTTGGTGTTTTTTTCCTTAAATGTTATTTACTTTACCTCTATGTATACAGTATATTTTAAGCTAACAGCAGGTTATATTTTCCAGAAAGAAACAGCAACTGTGTAAGCTTACATATTTTATACAAGCAAGCAGTACTATTAAATTTAGAAAATTTATAAAAAAAGAACCAGAAGGCTGTGAAAAGAGGAAGGGGGTAAAGTAGAATCATAGGAGTAAAGTAGAATCATAGGGGTAAAGCAGAATCATTGAGGTAAAGTAGAATCATAGAGTCACAGAATGGTTTGGGCTGGAAGAGACTTTAAAGATCATCCAGTTCCAACCCCCTGCCATGGGCAGGGACACCTCCCACTAGACCAGGCTGCACAAGGCCCCCTCACCCTGGTTGTGTACACCTCCAGTGATGGAGCATCCACCACTTGCACAGGCAATCTGTTCCAGTGTCTCACCACCCTCCATAGTGAAGAACTTCTTCCTAATTTCTAATTTCAATCATCTTTTCTTTCAGTTTAAAACCCTTACTCCTTGTCCCATCGTTACAGTCCCTGATAAAGGGTCCTTCCTCATGTTTCCTGTAGGTGCCCTTTAAGCACTGGAAGGCCACCAAAAGGTCTCCCTGGATCCTCCTCTTCTCCAGGCTGAACAGCCCCAGCTCTCTCAGCCTGTCCCCACAGGAGAGCTGCTCCAGCCCTCGGATCATCTTCATGGCTTTCAGTATCAGAAATTATATTCACTGTAAGAGAAACTCTCATCTGAAAGTCCCCTCTGACATAAGAAAGCCTAAAAAGAAATACATACTTTTAAAAAAATCTTTATAGTGCCTAAGTATCATGTACATGTCTATCCCTTTAAAATCCCTGCTCTTCTCTGAGCGTATCGAGGTTTTTTACTGCTGTGTGTCACCAGCCATCTTACAATTTCATCTGCTTGCTCATTTGGATTGCTTAGATTTCTCTCATGTCTTCACCTATCAAATTTTAAATCTCTGTATCTGATTAATTTTAAACAAGTAAACCAGCATGACAATTGCATTCTTGCAATCCTACTTTTTTCTCCCTTCACCTAAACCTTTGTGTTATGGTGATTGTTCCTCAGTACCAGTCATTTGAAGGGGATGATTTACTTAGCAGCTGTTGATATACACGTAGAAACATACAATGTCAAATAATCTCCCAAGCCTGCCAGTTTAAGGAAAAAAAAAA
>NW_008601166.1:0-4622 GCF_000691845.1 Merops nubicus | reverse complement strand
GGCTGGCTCCGGGGCGGGAGGAGCTGCCGGGGTGCTCCAGCCATGAACTCTCAGCTGTGGATCTCACAGGGAGGCAAAACTCCTGACTTTGCTGCTGCTTCTGCTGAACGGCTCCAGCTCCTCCTCTGACAACCTGAAAATATTCTTTCTCCATTTTACTTGTTTTTTAAGGCCCTGACACTTCTCAAAAAAAAAAAAATAAAGAGAGGGTGAATTTAGTGAGGAGCAGAAATGCCAGGCAGGAGGCAAAGGTTTAACTTGCCAGCCAGGCTGTGAAGCAAAATGTGAGCTGGACAGAAATGTAGCAGTCTATGGCCAAAAGGGTTAGTTCAAAATCTGTCCATTAATCTGGTGAAACACCTATGATATTATAGAAAACACTTTCCCCAGTAAGTTACTCTCTTTTATTGCTGATCCTGGCAAATGCTCCCTTCTCTGGGGACAAAAGACAAATACAGGGGAATCTTGCTCAAATCACCATTTAGATTGCAAGCACCATCATGATTAGAGAGGTCAGAAAGAGTCTATAAAGTGAATAGTCCTGAGATTAATTTAGGAAGATGGGCAAAAGAATGGACTAATAAAGCAGTATTGCAAGACTGGGGCTGAGTTATGGAGCAGCTGAGAGATGTGCCAGATTTCTCACACTGGGAGTACAGCACATGACTGCCAAAAAACGCATAGAAGCCAGTGGCTTCCTGCTGGCTCCAAAGGCTTTGGATCAAGTTCTGAACTCCACACAAATCTACGTTGGTTTTGTCTCACATTCCTCCTTCTGAACAATAATTATTACATCAAAATTTCTTATTATCCACTATTTAGCCAATTCTTTTTTTCCATTATTTAGCGTTAATTAACTTTTGCCAGTGTTCAGAAAGCTCTTGCTCATTCATTTTCGTGGAGATGTATACACATCAATCATTGTCACTTGAAAACTCTGTATTTTATTTCCTTTCTTATTTTTAGGCATGCTGCTGACATGTTTCCCCCATACACGACTCTATTCTACTGCCCAAGGTCAAATTATTTTATTGAACCAGTTAAAAACTAGTCCATATTTAGAATCAGTGAAAATAACGTCAGCAACAGTGAATATATCATTAAACCCAGGGTGACAAACAGCAGAAACGCTCTCTTTTTGCCTGGAAATTCAGTCAGTGTTGTTATTAAACACCTCTCTGTCTTCTTTCTTAGCATTATTTTAGTTATTTTATTTGCATTTTGTTATTTATTGCCATTCAAAACACAGAGGTCTTATCTTCTATGGGCACACCCACGCTGGCCTGTGTCAGGGTTCATGTCAGAATGAAGACCCCAGGCACCCACACTCAGCAAGCAGTGCCATGGGACAGGAGCAGTTCTGTGAAATGGAACAGGGGGAGCTGAGGTTTCAGCATGCTACAAGGTGACCTTGAAGTAGCTCCAGTCTGGCCTCCAGTCACTGTCTGTCATGTACATCTCAATTTAATTTCACCTCAAAGGATCTGCTTTCCCTGTTCCAAGATTTTCCTGCCAGAAGCAGCAAAGTACAACGAGGGCAAACAACTGGGAAATGTGTTTCCAAATTGCACCACGTGGTGCAGATGAAGATGTTAATGCAAGTGTACTTCATTGTGTTTTGATTCACGTCAGGGTGTGGTCTCAGAGCACGTGAACTGCATTTGTTTCAGTGGCAAATGTTCTGGAAAATGTACTCCAGGAGCTTATCTAAGACTGGAAGAAAGCCAACGTCACTCCAGTCTTCAAAAGGGGCAAGAAGGCAGAGCCAGGCACCACAGACCAGTCAGCCTCACCTCCATCCCCAAAAAGGTGATGGAGCAGCTCGTTCTGGGGGCAGTCTCTAACCACATAAAAGAAAAGCAGGTCATCAGGAGTGACCAGCAAGGATTTACTAGGGGAAAAGCTTGAGGAAGACAAATCAGGTACCAGAAGGACTCAATCCTTCATTTCTCACCTGTAACTTTGGAGGTTTTGCAGTATCTCAAAAGTGAGCAGGGCAAAAATCTTTGTCCAGTTCTCCAGCACAACATGGAGAAGGCAAAATAGTTGCAGCACAGATTTTTGGACGAGCCTGGGACAAGCTAACGTGCTGATGTGATAAGGAAGTAGAGCACAGAACTTGCTCTGCTTAGTCAGTGTCTAATTCTGCCATCTGGGGAGACTGAGGAACCAGTGAAGAGTCACCATGACCACCATGGAAGTCCAGAGGACCAATGGAGATTTGCCACAACTTGCTTGTTAAAAGTATTTAAATCACTTGTGTGTAAAAACAAACATCTCAGTCTTGGGGCCACTCCTGGACTGGGTCTGTGCAGCCATTAGAAGATTAAATGAGATACATCCAAATAACAAGTTTTCCTGAATTTATAAAGGTGTATGTGCTCTGGGCATGAACTGGAGATGTCTTGGTGCTCTCTGTTCCTTTCCCTTTAAGTTCAAGCATCTCCCAAAAAATATACTGAAATATTAAGTGTACACAAAAAGTGAAGTTCAAATATATGGGGATAATTCAAAGCAAGCTATAAAGGGGATGGAACTCCACTTTCAGTAGTAACTAAACATCCAGCACTACCCCTGCTAGAGGCAGACACTGAGAAAATACGTCGTTAACTTCAGAAACTGTAGTTAGTTAAAAGAGACATATCTGGAAAGTAAACTCAGTGCAGAGGATTAGCTCTGTTCTAACCAGACCCAGGACAGATGTTCTGTGCTTTCTGTACAGACATTCACCAAAACCTGAGAAGAATTCCAACAGTGTGTCCAGAAAGTGCCAGTCCCTGTAAATCCCTGAGTGGGCTGCATCCTTCTTACGTTCTCCTAACAAACACCTCCTCAAATTATCCAGGGCCTTACACCTCTTTATCACACTCAGTAACTTGCATGTTCTGCCTTCACTCTAATTTTTTTAATCACTGTTCACATTACTAAGTTTGCCCTGCAGAAACAAGAGGCCCTTTTTTTCATTGTCCATTCATACAATATAAAACTTTACTGTCTGCAGTTCCTGATACATGAAAACTTCACTCTCTTTAACATTTATTAGACTTCAGGGTTTGTGGTTTCCAATAAATGCAGAAAGTATTTCTCTGTTAACATCACTCTCTCTACATAACAACTCTAGTACCAGCAGAGTTTGCATTTACACGACAGTCAGCTCAACTGCACCTTGATCTGCTCTCAGCTTTACTGCAAAATAAATTTAACAGGTGTCAAGATCAGAAAAAAGGATCAAGGACACTGAAGGTTCAATCAGAGCTCGTTACAAAAGAATACTTTCCCTTAGCATTGTTTCGTCTATAAAGAAAAAGAAAATTGCAATCACTTCATTATTGAAAGTAAAACCCCTTAGGTGTATAATAATTTCAAATCTGATTGTCAATATTCTATGCATAAAGCCCTTATAATCAGTTATGCAAAATCTATTCTATTTTATGTAAACCCTGAAGCAGGCAAATCCATTCCAAATGTAGATCACATTTCAGGAAACACAGCCCCACTAAGCACATCTATGGCTTTTTTCCACATGTTTTGGGAATTACTGTTCACTTTCCAAATATTAGAATGATATTTAATTTTAGTTTTATAATCCCTTTTAATTATATTTGGCCAAATGTTGTGTTTCAGCTGACTCAAATTTCTTCATACAGCTGTTCAAAATCTTCTAAAGAGGAGAAATAATAAGATATTAAAGATCTTACTGATAAAAAGGGAACATATTCAAAATTTCTTTTTTTTTTTTTATCATGCTGTTTTATAGATAATGTGAGTGCTTCAATAGCACTCGACAGTTGTATTATCTCATAATAATTAATAAAAGTTAACTTTCTTCCTGGAGATCATTTGTGTGAGACCACCATGTCAGCTTCATGCTTTATGACACTCAAGGACTGAGGTCCTTTATACTGAGCCCCAGGAGTGACTTGAGGGCTGTCAACTGAGTTCTTCTAACAGCTTAATGTTCTATCAGCAGATGGAGCAAATGCTGAGGAAGGGTCAGCTGTGACCCTGAGAACTCACGTGCCCAGGGGCAGGTTTGCCCTGCAGTGGGGCACAGAGGCACTCACCCCTCAGAGCAGTACATCGTCTCCAGCCAGGTGGGAACCCAGGACCTGGGCCAGCTGAGGTGCCTCTGGGCTGCAGTCTGCTTTAGACAGGCTGGAAGAGAGAATGCCATGAGTTTTTCAGGTATCCACCATCTACACCTGGGACTGTCAGCTGGGAAAGAGGGAAAAAATCAAAATGCTGCTACCCAAAACTAATTCCAAACAGCTGAAATACTTTGGTCCTTCAAAAAATAGTTTCTGTGTGGCCTATTTGGTATCAAAAGGCTCCTAGACATCACAGAATTAGACACAGACTCTATAAAACATAAACCTCCATAACAAGCCCGTTCCAGCAAGCCAAGGCACTCACTAGTGGTTCTTAAGCAAAGGAGCCTGGGAGAAGGAGGTCAGCAACTCTGGTTTTGTGAGCAAGAGCCACTAAGACAAAGCACTAATTTCAGACTCCATTCCCTTACCTTATCTCTGCTTTCCAGGTGGGTATAAATGAGCATTTATCAACACCCACCTCTTGTGCTTCTCATTGATCTCCAGAGGACTCTGCTGGACTCTGGGAGCATC
>NW_008601165.1:0-507 GCF_000691845.1 Merops nubicus | reverse complement strand
GAGCGAGGAAGATGGGAACTCTGGAGGCCCTAGTCAAAACGAGGAAACATGGAGGCTTGTGGCTTCTGACAACAGGAGAAGGTTTCTGCTCGACCAGCAGACCTGGAACTTCAGACTGGGTATAACTGGTTAGGACATGCACACTCATTTAGGACAATCAAGGCCTGTCAAGGGAGGCATCCAGAGCCAGATGAACCTGAACCTAGTGTCCTAGAAGAGGGGAAAGTCATGTGATGGTTGCAGAGGACGGAGCCACCCAGCTGGCAATCCAGCTTCACACTTCAGGAGGAGGAGGTAGGTTGCTCATGAGAGGCTGAAGAAGCTGCAGAGACTGCCAAGTCTTGTCTGGCCCTTGGGCTGTTACCCATTGCTGTTCTTCCACGTGCACAGCAATGACACTCTCAGGGATAACCTGGAGCACATTGTGTGTGATTGTGGAGCCCTGGGGGAGAGGCTGAAGGGCATGGGAGCCCACGTGGCGTTCCTCAGACCTTCCAGGGGAAGAGA
>NW_008601164.1:0-2954 GCF_000691845.1 Merops nubicus | reverse complement strand
GATCGTAGAATGAGATCAGGTTGGTCACAGAATCAATCACCAAATCACAGAATCAATCACAGAATTACAAAATGTTAGGGGTTGGAAAGGGCCTCCAGAGATCGAGTCCAATCCCCCTGCCAGAGCAGGACCACCTAGCCTAGTGCAGGTCACACAGGAACACATCCAGACGAGTCTTGAAAGTCTCCAAGGAAGGAGATTCCACAACCTCCCCGGGGAGCCTGTTCCAGTGCTCTGGAACCCTAAAGAGTAAAAAAGTTCCTTCTCATGTTGAGGTGGAACTTACCGTGCTCCAGTTTGTTATCTATTGCCCCTCATCCTACCGCAGGGTACAAGTGAAGACAGGTTGCTCCTTTCTTCTTGACACCCAGCCCTCATATATTTATACACACTAGTTTAGATCCCCCCTAAGTCTTCTCTCCTTCAGACTAAAAAGCTCCAGGTGGGGTTGGATAAAGTAGTGTTCTTACTCAGTGGCTCAAAAAAAAAAAAAATCAAGGAAATCATGCTTTAAAGAACGCAGAGCAGTGATGGCAAAGGTTCAACCACTTCAGGCTGCACATCCACGACACTGGAAATTGAAGCACTGCTTTACGGGCAGACAGCTTCCCTTACTTCTGCACTGTCTCCCCTCAGAGGGTATCAGTCTTATATACTTTTATCTTGCAGCAGGGATTAGAAAGTATTTGCTCAGAGCAGGCAAGAAGAACCCAGAAGAAGCAAGTTATCCAGTTCATGGTGATGGGTCAGCCACTGCCATTATCACTCTGCCAGAGGGATGTCCTCATACAGGCCTGGTTATTGACCATAGTCCTTGAAGAAGCTTACTGACTTCGAGCCGCTTTGAAGTAGGAGATTTCAACCCAAACTTCTCCTACAGTGCTAAACTCTCCAGAAAGGCCCTTGGAAAGGCCAAGAGAGCAGAGAGCACAGCTCCTATTCAAGAATCAATAAAGAACAGCTGCAGAGCTTTAAGCCTCGGTCAGACTTGAATGCTGACCTCCCTCTGTTACCAAACTATTAAAGCTACTCACACATCGTTATTATGCCAGCCTTTCAAGAGATGAATGACCCACCCCTAAAGGTTACGACCAAAAGACATACTAACCACCTAGAAGGCAGTTTTATATTTACCTCCACCTACCACACTAGGTCTCTAGACCACTCCATATGCAGTGCAATCAGTTGAAGCTTACTATTGCCTTACAGTTAGGAACACTTGTTTGCTTGCTGGAGTTTCTCCTGAAGTGAAAAACTTTTTTTTTCTTGCCAGTGCATCAAGTATTAAACGGAAGGAACATCCTTCACATGGCAGAGCTCTTGGACTCACTCCATCAGAAGAATCAGGCTTTTTCTGCTAATTCAGCTAGAAGGAAAAGAAAAAAGAATGCACCTCTCTTCCTACTGGAAATCCTTTTACTCTGCAGGGCTCATTACCCTAGTGCCATTTCCAGGTCAAACACAGAACTGCTCTTGAGTCTAAAAATCACTTATCTCAGCCCCTTTTTGCTCTCTCCCTTTAGAATACTTCTCTACTGCCAGATGCCTGTAACAGGGTAGTACTACATACAGGTAACTAGAAGCTGGACTTCACCTGTGTTGCTCATGGAAAACCCATGCAAGAACCCTTCTACTGACAAGAAGTTAGCTGACCACAACCTGAGGCTTGAGAGGAGTTTCTGGTCCTAGGTTATCAGATACCGATAACCTTCTCAGACATCAGAAAGTAGTAAAGCCAAGAGGAACATGCTTGTGCTCAAAAAAAAGCAAAAATGCTCTTTAATACAGCTAAGGAAAAAAAGTTATTGGGGGTGAGCTGCTCCTCAGAACAGAGGTTTTTGCCAGCCACACAGCAGTGCTGACAGAGTGCTAACAAAGTACAGTACCACCACTGCACTCCTGAGCTGCAAGAGCCATGAAGGTAGCTCCCAACTATTGCTACAGGTTGGTCAGATAGCAATCTACTTACATTAGTAAATCCAGTCTACCACAGACAAAAAAAACTCCACAACTCCTACTCCCACCTTGCTCACATATGCCCGTGTCTCAGAAGGGTGTCAACTCTTTGACAAGTTTCTTAGATGAAGATGTATGTTCACAAAGGGAAGGTAAACCTGGCTTGTTGTGAGCGAGAGTGGACAAGCGCTCAAGGAGAGTGCTTACACAGGCAGGAACAAGTGCTGAATGTGTGCAGCACACTTACAGGGCAGCAGAAGATGCCACATCGAAGAAGCCAGACTACCTTAACTCGCATCTCTAGAGCACGGGAGCATAGCAGCCACATACTGCCGGCAGCCCCCAGGCTTTTGGAGGCTAGCTGACCCATCCTCCGAAGACAACAGCCAGAGGAAGAAGCTCATGTCGCCAGCAGCTCTGTAACACCTCGTATGCACACCAGCTGGCCCACAATTTCTTATTATAAAGTTTAAAACCGTTCTCACTCATTGCAACCCTTGCTCCCAGGAAATCCCACCCTAACACATCTCGGGAAGTCTGCCCAGAGAGATACTAAGTCCTTGCAAGACTAGTTAAGGTATCAGCAGTGCGCTGCTGACACTACCGCTTTCACATTCAACAATTATCACATCCAAGGCCCACACACGGGCAAGGCACTTCACAAAGCCCGCTAGTGTCCTCCGGGCACATGCCGGAGCTAGGGAAAGGAAAGCAAGCACAGATACTCCTGCAACAGCATCTTCTCCGTATTACGCTGTACGGAAGCGAGCAGGAGATCAGCTCTGGAGAAGACAATCACAGACAAGCTGACAGCAACCTCTGTGGTAAGGGAAGATAAAAGGCAGCTCTAAAACGAACCGTGAGGGCTACAGGAAGAAGACGGCGAGGGAGTCACAGCAATCCCTAAAGCCTTCAGACCCATCTGGGGAGGGTATGAGCCACAGGAAGATACGATCGGCAAAACCTTGCCTCTCGCAATCACTCGGGGGGGAGCGGGA
>NW_008601163.1:17139-43130 GCF_000691845.1 Merops nubicus | reverse complement strand
CCCCTTCCTCAAACACCATTTTCCACAAGAGGGAAGTTGCCTCAACAGGAGAGAGATTTTTTCCCCCTTTTTTTTATTCAGTGGTGCAGGTGTGAGAATTAACAAATTCCCTGCAATGTCCTTTGAGCTCTTGCAGAAAATGCCATATTAGAATGAGCTCTCTGAGACTGGGAGATTAACTCCTCCTGGTCTGGCAAGTCCAGGCATGCTCTGTGGTGTCTCACATGCTTCATATACTTTTCATGTCCTATCAGTTGCTTGGTGATGCTTATTGTCCTACATAAACTAGCATGCAGGCATGCTAGGGGTGTAACAGCATGAAGCCAAACTCACCACCATCAAAAGAGGTCCCTCTCTGAGCCATGCCATTTCTTTCACTCCTCACACCAGCTCTGGTATTCAGCATGGTGAGATGCTTCAGCTTACCGAGTCAGTGCAAACCTGTTTCTTCAGATTGAGGAGCTTCCACATCGGAAGGCAGGAGGAGAGTTTTTTGTAGATTTCTCTGAGAAATACAACAACATTACAACAATAATTTTTAAAAGTCATGCAAGAGAGAAAAGAAAAATGCTTGTAATCTACTTGTAGTAAAAAAATTAGGAAATTGCCCATTTTTCAACTGTTGGTTGAGAGCACCTTCTTGCTACTTGTGTATCTTACAACTCTCTGTAGGAGAGAACCTTAAACACGTGAACTTCTGTAATTTGTTTTCTGGAAACTAGCAGGGTTTTTTCCTCACATGCTACCTCTGTGGACTCATGGGGAGAAAAAGAGCTCAGCAAAATCAGTTGGTTGATTTTCTAGCTCATCCTGATGTGTGACTACTAGATAAAGCATTGCAGGTATACAGCATGAGTAGAAGGGGATTGGACACCAATTTTGGCAATGGTCTGTTGGTAGTTTGAATTAAGGAATGCTGCAGCATTGTGTGGCTGGCATATTCTAAAATAAAGGTGTAAGAACAGCCATACTGGTCAGGCCAAGCATTTGGCTGCTTGTATATCCCGTTTCCTTCTGTGCATGTATTTATATATCTATAAATCTAGAAATGAAAAAAATCCTGTGAACTCTTGTAATTACCTTATATTTTCTGTTTGTGTAACTTTCCTCCGGCCCCCACCCTGAGTATCAGTCTTGCTATGTTGGAGGAAAGCAGATTTTTTCTAAGGTCATTTTATAAACTTAGAAAAGCTTCTAACATAGACATTGTAAAATACTTGCTGTTTTGCTAATCAGAATATTATAAACAAAGGGGGAAAAAATTTTGCATTCTTTCAGTTGCCCAGAATACTCAGGGCTGGTGTTGTCTTTAATTCTATTCTCAACAAGCTGATAAAAAATTTCAGAAGTAACATTTTTCCTCCAACACAACACACAGTAGCTAACTTAGTCTTTTCAGATTATGATCAAAATGGAATCATTCAGATCATTCTGCCTTGCAGGGAAAGTTTGGAGATGAGTAATGAGAAAGCACACATTCTTGTAAACTGGGCAAGCTTTATATGTGAAGTAGTGAGGGCATTGAGTTCAGCAGCTCTGTGAAATTCATATACAAAAGACACTTTCTGAATATGTCTATTGGATTCTGTGTCTGTAACATATACCTGAAATCCTTCTCTGCTTTGCCCGAGTTAAAATTCAGTGGTTGGTTGTATAACCTGAGGAGTACGTGGAGTGGGAAGAGCTGAGAAAGCGAGGACTTTGTCAACATCTCTTTTGTAAGCTTGGCTTTGGGTGTAGCAAACCCTGACCTGCTATGGAGGACAGGAGGGAAACCCTCTCCTTCCTTCAGCAACTGCTGCTGGTTTCCCCTGGGAGAAAAATCAGTGAAGATGTATAAGTTGATAAAATATTCCAAGATTGGGAGAGACAGTCTTATTTTGGCATATAAAGTTATTTTTTAATATATTTAAATAGTTTACATTTCCCAAGTGAGTGCTTCAAGCCATAGTTTACGTGTTGTGTCTTTTACTGAAGGTTGTGATTTGTGATTGTTTTCTCTGTTTGAAACATGAGTTTCAAAGCATTACGCACCAGTGGAGCTTCACTGACAAGTATTTTTTACGCTAAATAAGCTTGCTATTATGTGTTCTTTATGTAGTTGTTTGTAATATAGCTTCTATAAAAGGGAAGATTTGTCGTAAAGCTTAATCTGTGTTGTCTATTAGGTTTGCTTTGTTGTCATGAAAAAGTGCATTTGGAAGACTCTTTAGAGGCACCATATGAACCTGAACAGCTAGATATGAAAATATTAGGGGCTTTGAATTCAATGCTCTACACATTTTTATAGAATCCTGTTGAAGAAATTTTTTTTAATAGAATTCACAGCTGCATATGGATTCTAAGTGATTGTGGGAGGCAATTAAGTAGCCATGAAAAAAACAGCTATGGTAATTATAGATAGTTTCCATACAGTATGTTATCAACAATGTTTTTTTTATACTTATAACAAATTCTGAAATTCTGACTAATGACTGTAAGGTGAGTTGTCAAAGCTTACTTAAAATTAGAATACTGGACTGTAAATCATTCAGCAAGACAAGTTTGTCACAACAATGGACTAACACATGCACATAAGTGTGTGACCTTGAAAATTGCATGTGAAATTTTGTTCCAGACATTAGACTTCTCACTGTTGTAAGATTAAGAGTATATGTAAGCATTAGCAGGTTTAACAGCATATGGCTGTATATGCATTCCAAAAATCCATTTGTTACCATTTTTTCTTTAATGCCTGTTTTCCTCTTCTTTCAGTCTTCTTTCCTCCTCCACTAAAAATTAATGAACATTTTTTTTTTGCTGCTACCAGTAAGCTTTAATGATCTCAGTAAAAAGAGACAAGCAATTATTTTGTTGAAATTCTTCAACTTTTCAGCACACAAATCAAAATGTGAACATATTAGGAGGAGACGATGGGAATCTAATAGTTTCTAAATTTATATCTAAAGTTTAGATCTAAAACTGAAATACGTTTTTTTTTTTTTTTTAAGATTTCAAATTGACAACTCATTCACTGTACTTACAAACTTAATGATGCAAATCTTTCATGTAGGAGTTTTCCATCATTCATCAGTGTTGTCAAATGATTTAAAAATTTAGAGATGAACCTTAAACTGAGATGTTGTACTTGATTTGTTACTAAAAATTGTGCATATTTCCTAGACGTTTCTTTCAAAAATGCAACAAAAGAAATGTAAAAACTAAAAACAGTATCAAATGGGTATTGTCTTGTATTGATATTTCTGTTATATGTACTGGCTGTGTTTTAACAACTTAGAAATATGTAATTGATTATTTAATTTGCATTAGTGCTTGCTAGTATGAGGTATATAAATACAATTAATGAATTGTACATGTTGCTTGTTATACCAACTGGTATTTCTTGTTTACAGCTGAAGAGGAAATCTTTGCCCTTCAATTTTGTTTGCTTTCCTTTTTTGAATGGTGTGTCTTGAATATTAGTGGCGATGATAAGTCCAGGAAAAAAATTCATATTTGTGAGCACTAATTATTGGTGTTCATTGCAGCAGCCCAGAGGATAGGGCTCTGAGCTGGACTGTAAAACCTGCTGATAGAAATTTATTTAAATTCAGTGGTTTGAATGAAGCGTTTCTTCTGCTCTGCTGTTCAATTTCCTTCCACACTTCACCAGTAGAAGCAGGAGAAACCCAGACTTTAGCTTTCTTCCTAATAAGGAAAATCACCAAAAATTATACAGAGCATGGTGGTATTAGTGGTCATTATTGGCTTGAGACAAAACATTAAAGGAGTTCATTACTTCAATTTCTTACTTAAAAGTCTTGTTCTAAATGGGAGCTACTGTGCCTATTGATCTGTTGAACATAATCTATATTGAGCTTACCACGTTCTTTTGTCTCTTGCTTATAAAAGCTAAATAGTTGCAGTAAATTGCAGAATTTATGGTATGAATTTCTAAATATGTCTCCTGTATGCTGCTTGGCTTACTCTGTCACGGCCCTTGGGGAGGTATCTTGTCCTGAAGATGCAGGCTGGCTTCTAAAACTTCCATGTTCCTTTGGGACAAGAAGAAACAGCCTCAGGTTGTGTCAGGGGAGGTTTAGATTAGATATGTGAAAAAATTTCTTCACCAAAAGCGTTGTCAGGCATTGGAACAGGCTGCCCAGGGAAGCGGTGGAGTCACTATCCCTGGAGGTATTTAAAAGACATCTAGATGTGGCATTTATGGCTTAGTGTTGGACTTGTTGGTGCTGGGTTAATGGTTGGACTTAATGATTCTCTGATTCTATAGGTTATGTGACTAAGGAGAGCCTGCAGCTGCCCTTCTTGGACTGCAGGTCATGTAATTGCTACGCAGTAGCTGCACTGTTAACCGGTAGGAGAGTAGCTTAATGGTCACTCCTCTGAAGTGTTCCCAGTGTTCTTCCTCTCTGTCAAAAATACAGTCAGCATACCTGCCTAAAGTTGGAAAAAGAAAAAGTAAAATGAATATTCTTAAGCTTGCAAAAATTGTTGTATCACTTAGAGTTTACATATACTATATAGATACTACCATAACAAGCTCCTGAATTGTTCTCTTTACCAGACACCTAAGAATACCTTGTTAGCCTAGAGGTATGCAACAGAGCCTATACCTTCATTAGAATCTTCTAGTACCTGACATGATCTAAATCTACACATGGTATTAGTGTAATTTTTTTAGAGGTGCAGAGATGGTCATACAACATGATCAAGAACTCAGAGTGCACTATAACTGTCTGGTTTACTCAGTTTTACACAGGATGTTACTAATGGGAGATTGCAGACGTGCAGCATTTGAGAGGTGGGAAGTTTATAACCACTTTTGACAGTTCGTGCTGCGTGCTTCTGGCAGTCTGTATTGAACTGAGATGTTTAGGGAGCTTTTAAATTAGAGAGACTTTGCCCTGTTCTCCAAACAACAAATATCTATTTGTGGTGTTTTCTCTCAAGAAAATATTGAACCAAAATTTATAGTAGATGAATAAGTACATACTGTTTTCTGTTTTGTTTTTAATTTTTGTGAAATTGTTAATTTTTAGCCATGTTTGGGGACGTGTGGTTTGTTTGCATTTTTTTTTGAGGGGAAGTGTTGAAATCTTTCATTCTCCTCTAGGTGGTCATCTTCATTGACCATCAAGTTCATTTCAGCTAGAGGAAGAAAAGAATTAAGTAGATGGGTAAATATATGTTATGCTTTGCTGTATTAATTGGCAGATTTTTTTTGTATCGAAGAATGCTCTAGCTTTCTTCATGGTTAGACACAAACTTGTGGTTCAGTGCAGCAGCCTTCGACTGGGTGCTTATTAGAGTCCAGTTACAAAAGTTTTAACTAAACACCTTTATCTGAAAAATAAAGCATTCAGTATAATACAGATGCTCTGCATATTTATTTAAAATAAACTTTCTTGACCAAGAAAATGGTTATAATTTAAATGGAGGAGAAATTCAAGTACACAGTAATTAATCTCTTAAATACTAGATTGCATAAATCTGTCTTGCTCTGACATACCATTTTCAAATAAAACTGCATATTGTATGTATATTGACAGCCTTCCAGCATCCTTTTTAATCACAAGATTAAAGAGGAAGTGGCAGTGAATTTACAGTCTTTTCAGAGGGGCCTGAAGGGGAGTATTCTCAAGTGTTAGTCTTTGGAAAACAGGTGATGATACTGCTCATATATATTTTTAATAAATGCTTTTCAAGTACCACTGTTTCTGTGCACCAGAACCAGATTGCCTAGTTACAATGCGTATGCTGACATCTGTCTGCTTTATAATTAAACATAGGCCTACTGTACATCAGTTATCTGAAATAGCTACATCAAATGTGAGTGCTAGTACTGTGTGTATAACTGCTGAAAGTTGTCATTCCTTTGTGCTCCTATTATTTTTGTACTCTAAGCTAAACAGACTAACTGCTGCTAAGAAGCTGTCAGGGGATGCATGTCAAACACTAGGTGTATCATGCGTTCGGACCAGTGCTGGGATGGAAAAGTCAGTGGTTGGAAGGAGAAAAAAAGTGACCTTTTTCTCTCAATGCTGTCTTTACACTGAAAGGAACAGATGAGTTGCTGAATTATTCACAGTACTGAAAGCTTGTAATCGTTAGCAGCAGTGGCACCAACAGAGTATAGAGACACAGGTTGGGTTTTTTTGTTTAAAATGCATGATTCTGAAGCTCATCAAACGATTCATTTCACAAAACCATCTCTGGGAAATCAGGTATTTAAGGTCTGTGAGACTGAGGGCAGTTTCTTCCAAGGGATCAAGAAACAGACTATTTTCTTCTTACTTCTGTAAGGATATGTGTTGAAATAAAGATTAATATTAATCACAGGTCTTATGCAATAATGGAATAAAGAAGCTCCGTGAAAAGGGTTTTCTATTTCAGCAGAATCTCCATGAGTCAATTACAACGTTAGTAATAAAGCAGATCTTTTAACCTATAATATAATTTCTGGATATATAAATTACCTGTCCTTCTAAACAAATAAACCAATTCCCACAGTAGTAAAATGTGCTTCAAAAAAAGATAGGCAATAAGATTGTTGTGGTTATAACCAATACATGGTGGAGGGTAAGGCTTTTCTTAACATCATCTAGAGTTTTACCTACTTAAAATTCAGACTGTTTATAGGGGTTTTATTTTTTTGAACTAGTTAGCTTTTAACAGTACAGCGTGTAGCTTTGTTTTGTTTCAGTAGGTCAATTTTAATACTATGTTCTCTAAAGTCTTTTTTTGTTCCGAAAGCTATTGATGCTTATTACAAATTTGAAAAGTGAGCACTTGAATGCAATGTATAATAGTTATTGCATGATTTCTCATGTATGTAATTTGTGTCCTATGACAAACACTTGTCAGTCAGACTCTATTGCCCAAATGAGAGCATGTGTGGCAGCATGCATTACTATCATTACTCTCCATAACATTTTACTAAGGACGAAAGTTTTACATGTGTAGAGAGTAAGGAAAACGCAGTGGAAAGTGGCAGGAGAGCTAATGATTTACAGCTCACAGGAACTAAAGTTTTTTAAAATCTTCCAAAGCTTCTACAGTTCTCTATTTGCTCTTAAAAACTATTCCTTGTAGATAGGAAGATGCACATTATTGATACGCTTTGAATCTTCTTAAGATAAAAGGGCACATGCCATAGATAAAGAACTGAGAATTTTCTAGGTAGATAGTCAGTGTTTTAATAGCCCAATAGCCCATAGAAACGTAGAAAAGCCTTTTTAATAACACATTTAAATTTTTTAAACAAAATCTAAGTGCCTACACCTTTTTGGTGTCATGCTCACCTCTCCAGTGTTCCTCTGGGTTGTGACAGTGGAAACAAAATGTTGGGAGTGTGTGTGGGGTGTTTCCACAAAGTCACCAGCATTCTGTGCCCTCAGCTGCATGGAGCATAGTGTTCATAGTGGTGCTGGCTTCCTTCTTGATCTTGGTCTATGTGGGGCTGATTTAGTATGTTTGATTGTAGCCTGCAGCATTCTCATAAGTTCCCAGCTCGGGTTTTGGAGTTGTCCCAAAGACTCCCCCAGCCTCAGCTGACAAAGGGCTTCTCTTTGTTACTCGGTGACTACCATGGATGGGGTGTCAGGCTTTACCCCGAAAGGGGGACAGGCTGGGCAGTAATTGCTTGACCGCCTGGCAACTGTTAAGCTCAGGTCGAGACAACCCCAGAGAGCTCTGAGACCCTGTGCTGCCAGGTCAGTGCAAAGCCTCTGGCCTTTCACTAGCATTGGCAAGAATCATGTACTGAGCCACTTTATATATGGAAATATAATTAGATTAAAGCTTTCTGAAATCATGAGCATCTGGCTCATATTTCCTGTCTGAGGGAACTGTGTCAGTCAACACTACCAAATGCACTCAGAACAGACTGACTGAAGTAATAGCTGCAGGTCAGAAACTTAAACATTTAAACCTGGCTCAAAAGATCTATTTTTAATGATAAAACAAACTAGATACAAGTAATAAGCTAATGCTGTACTGCCTAAGGAGAAAAAGTAGTCTGCTCATTTTCTCCAAACCCTGTCAAATTCCTACTTGTTGCTGTCCTGACCTCATGACTCTCCTGTGTGCCACACCAAGGTACAGCTTCAGGAGAAATGTGGAATGATGCTGTGTGCATTCAGGGATGTTTGGTTGTGGAGGTCTGGAGCACAGGTTTGCTCCTTTTGGATGAGTGAATGAAGGCATCTGCAAAGGGGAGAGGAGGGAAGGGAATGCTGTTATGGTTGCTGTTGCCCTTAATCTTCCTTTTTGGGAAAACAAACAAACAAACAAACAAAAAAACACCAAGAAAAGCGGATTGATTTTTTTTTTTTTTTTTTTTTAGTAAGCTTTAAACTGAATTTCTTGTAAGCATTTGCCAAATCCTGTTGGCTTCCCCTTCAGTCAATAGGGAGAACATGGACTCTCTCAAAAGACTCCTGAGTCTTTTTTTTTTTTTCTTTCTTTCACTGCGTGAAAACCTGGACTCTAGAATCTTTTCACTGGAATTCTGGCAAATGATACTTTGTGAATCTGAATTATGTCTCATTTGACGAAGCCAACCTGCTTCATGATTTTATGGATAAGACATTCAGAAATTGAGACTGACAGATGGCTTTCTAAGAAAACTGTGTTGTATCCTATCGCCAGCGTGGTGCACGCTGAACTGGTATGCTTAAGATTTCGGCACTGACATCCTACTGAGGTAAGATACGACTACTTTAGTCCCTTTTATTGTAGCTGTTACTGAGTCGCTGTGACTCAATCTCTAATTTAGCAATTTTGGAGGCAGGACAGTCGGTGCCCTTTAAGCCAGAGTCACTTACCAGTCAGTGGTGTTTTTGTTGTAGCCATGTTGTTGTGAGAGGTAACTAAATGCTTAAATAGGAGGAGGTAGATGCAGCCTGACAACAATGGTTTTGTCTTGTTCATAGACAGTATTTTTCCTCTCCCAGGCGGCAGCTCCTGATCAATCTGGCACCTCTGCCAAAAGCTACTAATTTCTCCTTCAGGTAGACAGGAACAGAGCCCTGTGGGGATAACAGGTATAGCAATACATAGCAATGCATAGTTAGTAGTATTTCGTCGTTATTAGTGATGCTGGTTTTGCCTCCATAATAAATTTTTATTTTAATTGAATAAATAGATAAAAGGAGTTTGGAGGCAATTACACTTCTGTGATTTTTGGGCTTCAAGACCAGCACAGAATTTAGCTCCACAATGCCATTTTGCACATTTGACTAATTGCTTTGTCACCTAAATTTAAAAATTGCCACTTGTGTTTATTTGGATGCGGGAGATGCCCTTGGTTGGTTGGTTGGTTGGGTTGTTTGTGGGTGGTTTTTTTTTTTTTTTTTTTTTTTTTTGGTGGTTTGGTTTTGGTTTGTTTTTTTTTTTTTTGCTTCTCTGCTCACTCAACAGGTTGCCCCTTCCTCCGGTACTCCCTGGTTATCTTGGTTTGGTCACTTTTACCATAAAGAACTCATTATTGTGAAGAGAAAAATTATCAGCATTAAAGTGTTTTGGAATATACAGTTGCAGAAGGGGTAAGGGTGTCAAACTGGTGACATAAATTTCATAATCTGGCTTGATTTAGATTAGCTACATAGTGGTTTTTGTTATTTTAGATTCAAAAGAATATGATTTACAATACTTTCCCCACAACATCATTCATAGGTGTTTTTTATTTTTATATAGATGCATATATATAACATTTATTTCTGTATATGTATATATTTGTATGCATACATACACATTTCAGTATCTTTGTATTGTTCAATTCAGCTTTTTAAACATTAGGGAAGCAAGATCTGCACAATATTTAAGACCTGATGGTTATGTGCCTAGTCAAGCCACAGAGCTTTAAAATGTCTTGTCATCTCTCCAATCTCTTTTACTTGCTCTAGTCTCTGTCACTGTGTTTCAAACTCTTTGCAGAAGTCTGTCTTTCTCTAGTACAGCTGTGCTTGGTGTTTGTGGGTTTATTTAGGGTTTGGTTTGTTTGCACTACTTGCTGTCTGTGAGAATTCTTTGATTATATATACTTAAATTCAGTTACATGGAGATCTTTAACTGGTGTAAAGGAATATTGAACTTTTCTTTATCCCCCCTGTTCTTCCACATGAAAGGTAAGCTACCCAAATACTGGCATATATCCTATGTTAAATCTTTTCTTTCCTTCTTGGAAACCCCAATGAACTCTCTCACACACAAATTGTATCCCTGATGCTGCCCGACAGCCGCATGCAGCACCACAAGGCAGCCTGTGCATGAATTGGAGGTATGGAGTGGCCCATGTATTGTTCCCAGCCAAATGAGGCTTCCCTCCAGAAAGGGGAGCATGTCCAGAGAGGATAGCTGGGTGGTGTGAACCCCTTCAGTCACCGTGCTGTGTGTGCTTGTCCCTTCACCTGGGTGTGTTAAGAGCCTGTGATAGTCATCAAACCGGCTCCAGTCTCAGGGCTTATCTACCTCAGTGGTTTTTAAAGTGCACTCTTCTGTCAGCATAGCTGCATCTGCACAATAAATTTTGCTAGCTTAAGCTATGACTTCTAGTAAATTCAACTATGTTGGCAAAACTTTTCAGTACAGACGGGATCTTTCAGTACCATGCCTTTTTAAGTGTGCTCCTCAGCTGTGCAAATACAGAGACAAGATTTTGATGCCACCAAGTTCAGGTGCAGGTGCCAAGAATTTTCTCCTTTTTCTGATGCCTGCAGTTCTTCATCCTGGCCCACCCCTCAGGAGTTGGAGAGAGATACCAGAATTTTCCTAAAGATTTAAATGCTTCTGAATCTAGCTAATGTAGTTGAAGGAACTTCTCAGACTTTTGGATGGACATGAGCCCATCTGCTTCATTGCATAGGTCAAGAAACCTTCCAGATCCCGCTTTCTCAGTCGTCTCTATTTTGGATCTGTTGTTGAAGTGGATTGTTACTTTAGTTAGAAGAATTTTTAATCAATGATTGTGCTAAGAAATTCTGTGTATTATCTTAAGTAGGAATTTAAAGGATTTAAAGAAGCAACTTTCCTTCCTTATGAAAACATGATGTGGAGCTGCTCAACACATACTGTAGAAGCTTGAGCTTCTTTTGCAAAACCTGGATTTTCTGGCAGTGAAGCATTTTGAGGCTGGTTTCTTTCAGATGTGAGCTCAGTGGACCAGGTGCTGTTATTGGGCTCTGCCAGCAACAGCTCTGCTGCATCCATGAGGTAGAAATTTGGCAGCGTGTAGAAGCACAGCTGGGTGCCTTACCTGTAGGTAACACACACCAGTGGAAGAGGTCAGCAGGAGGTAGTTCCTTGTCTTATTTCTTCAGCTTGCTGAAGGACGCTTTGCATTATTAAAGGTTAATTCTTTGTTGTTTAAGTACTATTACCTGAGAGAATCTTGGTAGTCAGCTGGGGCCGTGACAGAGTAGGCTGTGTGGACTCCTTGAAAGAGAAGCATAGTCCTTTGAACAAAATTGCTAAGTACTTCGGGAAATTGTCACACATAGTTAGCCAAAGAACTTATTTTAAGAGACATTATTCTTTTGTTTGCCCTAATCAAAGTCTTAGTTCTGTTGAAATTGGAGGTGAAACTTGAGAGGTAAGAGTAGAATGGGGTGATTACAGGACAAAAAGGTTTTGTATGACCTTTAAGGTAAAGCTAAAAATTTGATGCTGTGAAAGGCATGTTTTGAAAGAGAGTTATAACAGGGATTGCAGGGAGGAAGTGATCCAGCAGGATAAACAACCTCCAGCCTTTACTGTCTGCTGATGTTGGGTAGTGTTGAAGAGGAGACAATTAAGAGATTGTGACAAGCGGACACAGCTTGTGCAGAAAGGGAAGTGGGAACATGTGGAGTATGGGGGGAGACATGACAGCTGATACAGCCTGAAGAGATGGGATAGTTAAATACAGTAGTAGAGATTGCTAATGTAAATTAAGTAGTGCTTTAATGCATGTTATGTAGGCATTAGCTGATGAATCTTCACACTACTGTTTTAGGATTAGGAAATTAATGTTGTGTTGGTATGAGTATATAGTGTCACGAGTAAACAATATTATGTTTCTGTGGGGTTTTTTTGTCATGTTTGGGACTCGTGTATGTGTGGTTTTGATGCTGTTTTAAGAAAGAAAGTTGGGGGGTAAGGGTGTAAGTTTGAACAAAATAGAGTTCTTGAGGGTAAAAAAATTGGCAGCATGCCTTATACATCTTACTAGTCACTCTATATTGAGGTGAGTCACTAAATAGTTCTCCAGGTTTCCAGGCTGCAACAGTACCCTAATTATAATGTGACTGGGACTGAAAAGTGGTTACCTGTCAAATCATAGTGAAAAGAGAAATCTTCTTGTGAATGCCTCCTGTTTGCATGGAATTTCAGCTTTCACTATGAGAAGCTGTACATGGAAACTAAGGCTGTTGGTGCATGTGTCATTTGACCACAGAAAGAACTTCAGCACTTAACCTTTGCTATTCCTTTTTGCCTCTCCTGTATGTCCTCAGTGACATCCTCACTGCAGTTTCCTCAAGTCCTTTCATTTTCAGACACCTTTACAACGATATTTTCAGCTCAGCCTTGTGACTGTACACCCAGCTCTTGCATGTCACATGTAATATACTTCATTTCCCTTATAGTGACTTGAGAGATGTATTATTTTTGAAACCTCACTACTGTCAAGTTATTTGAAATTTAACTCTGAGGTGTTGAAGGGTGAGTTGAATGATCGACAGTCTGTTCAGATGGTGAAGCTGACATGCTGATAACTTTGTTCTCCAAACAGAAATGCAGAAACCATTGTGCTGCACTCTCTGCTTGGGGACTTGGGGGGTGTTGCACCTTTGCTACTCTTCATGGCTTGTTATATGTTGCTCCTGTGTTGGGTTCTCCATCCCACTTAGTTTTAAAAGTCCCTGGATTTCTTTGACTTTATTCCAGAACAAAATTGAACTGTGCAGAAGAGCTCTGGATAGATGCAAAAATAAACCTGGGAGATACCATTCAAGAAGAAGTTGTACTTGCATAAATCAGGAGACCACTGAGATAGGTTGAGTAAGAACACGGAAGGGAAAAAACAGGTGTAAAAGATGGGAAGGGAAGGAGATGATGGTAAAAAGGTTGAATTTCAAGTTTAAAGGAGTGGAAGAATGTATTTAGGCCTTTTTAGTTGCTGCTGAATAATGAATTACCCAGTGCTAACTCTTTCAGAGTTTGTTACTTTCCTCTGAAGTAAATGAAGCACAGAGTTTCTCCCTTCTAAAGTTCTCTTTATTCTCTTCTGCTTGTTTTTTTTGTTGTTTTTTTTTTTTTTTTTTCCCCCTTAAACTTTTCTGTCCTTCTAGGCTTGCTGTGTCACTTCTCCTCCCCAGCATGGCCATACTGAGTGGTAATCATTTTGTCTTGCAGTTTCTGTCCTGAGCTCATTTTGGTGTTCATTTTTATTTTATACTACAACATTTCTGCTAATTTTCTTTGCCTGTCCATCTTTTCATCACATCTTTTCATCTTTTCTCACCCTCATTGTTTCTACAGGAGCACACCACATTATTTCATTCTTTCAGTCTTCATGTTTTCTTTCTCACTTTCTTGGCCCTTCAAGGTAAAACACATCTTATTCAAATCCCCCAAATGAAAGGCAGACAATTCCTCTCAAGATCAGAGTTCATGATTGCCTCTGCAAACCATTCTTCCCAAGGAGGTACAGAAACTGTCAGTGTAGAGCTCTATTAAGTTCCTCTGAGGAGGCTGTTCTTGTTCACAGAATAGTTTATCCAGTGTCTTAGGCCTCCATCCTTGCAAGTTTTGTTTTTCTGCAGTCTGCTTGGCAGCTCCGTAGCCGGTACAGCCCCAGGCTGTATACATGCATAGCCAAGTTACGGCTATTGCCAGTATTATCTTCTGAAGGTTTGCAGCCTTGCTGTGTGGAGAACTTCCAGCAAGCAGAAGTAGCTGTAGCTCTGTCTCAAATGCTGCTGTGTGCCCTTTGTGCCCTCAAAGGAGAATACCGTCTGGAGAAGCTCTCCCTGCACTCTTACCCTTAGAGAGCGCATAGTCACCTTCTGCCCCTGTGAGGGGAGGGATGAGATGTTCTTCTCCCCACGTTCCTCCCCCTGCCAAGGGGTTCAGATTTAAGTGGCGTCAACAAAGTTGTTAAACAAACATCAACTGCTATGACTAACCAGAACTCTGCAGAACTCTTCATCTTGCTAATTTTCCTGACTCTTATTGCATGAAACTTTTATAATGAGTACAGGTTACATTTATTTGTTGTTTTTTCTGTCTCTAATGAAGTTGAGATTTTTAGATAGGCTATGTAAAGTAACTGTCTAATAACATTGCATTCTGTAGTGACGGTAGGTACAAATGTTCTGTTCCCCTGACTGATACAGAAAATTGCTTGGAAGCATATGCAATATTTTTTGCTGGTCTTTTTTGTTTTTGTTTTTTTTTTTCTTTTTTCCCCCCCTCCTCCTCTTTCATTTGTAATTCTAAAATGCAGGGTTAGTTAGTGACTTAAGGAGACATTTTTACATTTTAGTTTGAACTGCTTGTCTGACATGCCATTTGTTTCCCAATCCTTCATAAGTTTGCTGACTTCGGATGCATCCTTTCTGGCTTCTGTGCTGGAAGACAGACTTTTAATATTAAGAAGTGAGTTTCTAGATATGATGACCTGAAATGTCCATGTATTAAGAGTCATCAGTTTGACTAATGGCACACCATGGCTACAGATCATCCTAAGCACCTCTTCAAAGTGTCATTTTTCCAGCTCAGTTGATTTCTGACATATCTCACTTCATCAGCCATTGAAGTGGAAATTTCATCACTCTTTTATGCCTTTTGAGTTTTTCTTAGTATCTGTTTGTAATAGGTTTTATGGATGATTAGTTGTGTGAATTGTGAGTATTTTTTTTGTGGACAGGAGACTGTCTTAATTTCTGCATATTTCACGTAGGAGTTTTAATCTACTTGTTAGATGTATCAGCTGAATTTGCTCTGATTTTTTGCTGTTGAGAAGATGCAAGGACTATATATAGTAGAAATTGTAACTAATGTAATATATATTAGTAAACAATTACAGATTAAAAGGAAATAATGATTAAAATAATGACACTTCAAGTAATCTGTTAGAGCAGCATTACTTAGACATCATTTCAGCAACTGTTGTGAGAGTTGAGAATATGTGCTGTCTTGACTTGTAGCCTATAAAATCCTCTGCTCTTACTTCAGACAGAAGTTCAGGCCTGCTTCTTCTCCCAAAAGTCATATGATTCTTTTAGTGCCTGTATTTGTGTAGTAATGAATAATGAAAGGAAATTTGTCCCAAATCTAAGTGAGCTTTCAGCCTGCTTGTATTAAGGGATCAGTGTGGAAGGATCAGTGATTCTTAATTCATAATGGTAATTAGTGATAAAAATAATAGGAATTCAGTAATAGTAATGCAAGGTTTTGGATGCTGTTGGGAATACTATCATTCTTAGGAGTGCCTAAATGGTTAGATTTAGGTGTCGGGAGGGAAGATTGTGGTATGCTGTTTAAGTTCCTTCCTTGGCTCAGTTTTTCTGGACTCAGGGAGCGAAGAAGAGCTCTGCTCAGAGCATTGTCCTGCTTTCCTTACTGTTCCTTCTCCTTGTGAGACTGAGTAGAAGAGGTCTTGTTTGGCCTTCCTTACAATTGTATTTAGTATTCTGTTACTATTCTTCTGTAACAAAGAAATCTACAAGCTTCATCCTCTCATTTTTGAAGCCTTTTCTATTCCAGCACTGTATATACGAAAATAATGACTCTTGTTATTCCCAGAAGTAGTTCCATTTATGCTTTGTGTGTTTTGAAATGTCTAAAATGGATGTGCACATTGAAATGGAATATAATACACACTGTAGTAGATACATTAATCGACCTGAGCAGTGACATATTTTCTACACAATTATCTCTTCATTTTGGTAACAAACATCTTTTATTTCTTACCTTTTTGCCACTTAGTGCCTATGTAGCTTTTAACAAAGGACAAAATATTGAATACGTTTACACTTCTTAATCAGTTACCTTAGGATACACTGAACCAGGTTTAATGCTGGAAGAATGTTCTCAGAGTGAGACATGGGGAGGGAGCACTGTGTATGTTAGGCAGGATTACCGGCCTCTTGCCAAACTGTAGTAGTAACCCTTTGGAGAAGACTCAGGGTTGAAGCTGCTGAATTAAATGCAATAATTTTCCATAAGAATTTAAAAGGCCTACATGCATGCTAAAGGTGAGTTGGGCATTTTAGACAACACTGCACAGCATGACCCTAAGGCCTTGTTTACCTCTTGGCATTTAAGATATATACTGTATTTTATGTCTATTGTACTTTTTCTGTATTACAGTGTAGAGCTTCAGTGTTAAGGCTTTTTTATTGTAAAAAAATAACTGCTTTTTTCTGCTTTCACCGCAGTGACTTTATTTCATGTTGGAATAGGTGATTAAAAGGAACAGCTGAAAGACTGTCCTGGGGAATTTTAAGTACAGTGTAGAACTTCAGCTGCTGCATCAGTCATCTCTGTCCATATCTGAGACTTCAGTCATTGAAACTCCCACAGCAGCTTCAACACTCGTTTGTTAATAAGCCTTGTGCTGTGTTTTGGTGCTTACACTTGCACTCTTAATGGCACTTAAGAGAAAAAGAAAGAATTTTCATAAATCCATATAAGAAATGCTTCTCTTTCACCTGCTTCCCTTCTAAATTAAGCTAAAAACAATACATATTAGTTTAAAAATGGACATCTTCTCTTTACAGTTTTGAACGTTTTTTAAAATTGGAGTGACATTTGGGAAGTGCAGTATGACTAAGGCTGCAATTAGCTGAACTATGTACACATATGGAATGGGCTTGACTATATGAGAGCTGACACGTCAGTCTGGTGATTAGAGTACACTCTCCTGTTTAATCCAGCCAAGACCCTGTAACGTTGGGCAGATCACTGGAAAGGTCACAGGAGATCCCAATGCTCAGTGACACAGATGAGCATCCTCAGTTTCTTTACTTAGAAAAGCATTAGGCTTGAAGTAGTGGCATGGACCATCAAAATATTTTTTTCATTTTCTTCAGTATATGCAGGCCATTTCACGTTAGCAATGCAACATGTAACAGTATTTAGCACAGCTGTTTGACATGCTTTTGTGAGTGGGTGAGTTAGTCGTTCAATAGCTTTGTAAATATTGCTCTATGAAAATTCTTTCATTCAATTGGAGTGGAGGTATTCAATTGACCATAAATATTGACATACAGCCAAAAATTACTTGCAGATGAAGGCAAGTGTTTTAATAACATGCCATAAAATAAATTTTATTTGGTTTGGTTTAAAATTTTAATCTGCTGTGTCAAAAAAAACTGTTCATATGTCAGATTAGTTGCTGTGTTCCCTTGAGTTTGTGTTGTACTCATTACCACTATTTCATCTGAGCTGCTTCTAAGGCATAGTAAAAGAAAGCTAGTCAGTGCATTTGGGTAACTCCCCCTGGGATGCAGGTCTTGTGTTATGAGAGAGAGGAGGAAAAAAAATTAAATATGTTCAAATTTGTGCAACAGTGGTTCCTTTAATCTTTAAATCTGAGGATTTGAGTGCAAAAACTGGTTAATATTTTAACTACAGTGATATTTAAGAAAGCAAAAGTAGTAACTGTCAATTTTATATTTTTTTTATAGTGTTTGTCTAGGTAATTGAAAATATTTCTCTAAAGTTGAGGGTGAAGGGTGGTGTTTGGTTTTGCGTGTGTGTTTTTTTGTTTGTTTTTCTTTTGTGTGTGTGTTTGGTTTTGTTTTTTTGTTTGTTTTCCAAAAAAAGGGGGACAGGAATTCATGATGGGACAAGTTAAGTCCTGCACAGTCCTGAGCCTGTAAAACATCCTACCGCAGTAATAACGCTTATGGTTTAGGTGTTGTAAAGTCATCTGCAAGTCATCTTTGTTTGACTTCTCATTGCTGACTTACTACTTAAATGTTAACAGTGATACCCGTTTCTGTATTCTGCAAACATGTTTGTGTTCTGGTCATGGTAGAGAACATTTACTTGTAGACAGATCTTTAAGACAGATTTTATTCTGTGTCCTTCTTTCAGATACATATATTAATTCACTAAAGAATATAAGTTTAAAGCATGAGCCTGAGGATGTTAAGTATTTCCTAAAACTTGCTGAGAGATACTATTAATTTTTAAAGCTTACTGAAGGCAAACAGGTGTTTTTCATAATGCTAGATTCAAAAAGATCTTAAATCTTGCATGATTTTTTTTCAGAAATGCCTACAAAAAAAAAAATCCACTAGTCATCATTATTGTGGCACTGTAATAACTATTAAAGTGTCTCCATAATGCGATGCTATTAAACAGCTTGTATTTTTTTAACTTTTTCTTTGTTTGCCTGGAGAGGCAATAGATAACACAGCCTTTTGAAGTTTTACTGAATTTATTGACTTCAGTGGGAAGCGGATCAGTGCTTCCTTGTGCTTCAGCATAGATTAAATCTTTGAGGATTTTAGCTTGGTGTAGTAACAAAGTCTTATGTGAAGAAGGTTTTGTGTTTTCTGTTTTTTTGGGTTTTGTTTCATTTTTTACATTATAAAGGAGCTTGGAAATTGGGGGGAAAAAAATAAAAATTTTTTTCATCTTTGATGATAGACTATATCAGGTTTTCCCTTGGTGCAGTTTAGAGACATTAGGAACTAGTGGCCCACCAAAGTCTTGAAATGCTTACATGAAATGGGAGATACGCTTCCCTGTGAAGTCTTTACAGAGCAAAAGAATACCTGTGTGTATCTGTTCTTTAAAATCACAATTCAGTTTAGCATTAATAAAACCAGGTTCTTAAATGTCTAGATAATCCTTTTTACATGGAAAGAACTTGCATTCATTAGTCAAATATTTTAAAATCTGAGTGTTAAAAAGTAATCCGAGTAATAAATTAAAAAGATGTGCTACATAGACATGCAGACATTTAAATAGCTATAAATTTAATAAACTATTCTGCTATAAAACTTTGTTTTTTTCTGATCATCTACAAATGTTAAGTGGTTAAAAAGAAACTTAAATATTTGAAAATTTGATAAATCTAGAAAAGAGTTCGTTTAAATGGAAGGCTTTGTAGCTTTGTCTTTTAGACTAATTTGAGATTTACACACATCAAAAAATGCAAGAGCTTTTCAGAGAATTTCATAACAGAATGATAAAAGACTGACTGCCATTCACAAACTTGAACTAGGATTCTGTAGGAAGTTAAATACTCTAAAAATCTCTTCAGCACTGACAACTAATTAGCTTGATACTGCATGTTTAAAATTAAGTAAAGAGTTCTAAAACAACCTTGTTTTTGCTGAACTGAGTGCAAATGGAGTTAGTTGGCTATTGCTTTGTGATGTGTGCTGTGAGCTGTCATTTTAATTCTACATCACAAAGGACTTGACTGATAGTACTTAATAAAATAGTCAGCTATGGTATTTAGGTACTTTAAATTGAGGATAGCACCCAGGATAAAGTTATCCTGGAGACAAATAAGAGAACCTTAACATATAAGGTGTTAAAAAACACATATCAAGATCTCAGTTAGGAGGCGCAGTTGCAGAGTATTAAAACCATCTGAATTGTTCTACATTTAGATGTTTTGTCAGCAGTTTAATGATACCAAATATAGTCTTTAATTTATTTTAATAAAATTTAAAAAGAAAAAGAACAAGGGTAAAATTTCCAATCTATTTCTTACTCTGTTAGAAATGTAGTTGTTTTGGTTGTGTGCAGGATGCAAAAGATGAAACTGAGAAGCCTTGTTTTAAAAAACTAGTGGAACGACGCAATGAGGAAAAAATAAGTATTAATAGCAATAAGATTCTTATTGTAATAGTCCTTAAAAATTAAAGGGAAGGGAAAACTATTTCTGACTGTTAATTACCTATCAGATAGTTCTTTGCTTTCTAGCACAAGCTGTATCGAATATACTGCTTTGGAGAAGTCTTCCTGCATTTCACCTGTAATGTATGTGTAGCCTGCTGTTGACATATGCTGTGTATATGTTCTTGATGAGAACAATTTTCTTGGAATAGAAATTACAATTTAAAAATATTGTAGAAGTCTGTACATGAAAAACAGACATTAAACCCAGAAGTTTCTGACTAACAGGAGGGAGCCAGATTTGCCTTTAGAAAGATGCATTCTTCTCAGAAAAAGAGAAAACAACTTAAAGATAGGCTTAGGTGAGTAACATGCTCTTAAAACTGAAAAGCTATGGTTTTTCCACCCAGTTCTCAGTCTGCTTTTGGTCTTCCAATCTGTTGTATAAAAATGAGAAATATTGTGTTGTCACTGACAAGAATTTATTTGTTAATTTTATTGATGAGGGTAGCCCATGCACAAGACTCTGAGAAGTCTAGTAAATGTTACAAAAGGTCTTCTCACCCATCATTGATCCTATCTTTCTCTTCCTGACAGTTAGGAAGCAATTACAGCAATTAGATAACATTGTAAAACATTAGTGGTGTCTTTCTAATTTTGTTATAGGTGAATGTAAGCTGAATGTAGAGAAGACTTCCAATAAAGCTGGACTGATGTACGCAGAGAAGGAATGAAGTATGGATGTGAAGGAACGTAGGCCTTATTGCTCCCTCACAAAGAGCAGACGGGACAAGGAACGGCGCTATACAAATTCTTCTGCAGAAAATGAGGAGTGCAGAGTGCCTACACAGAAGTCTTACAGCTCCAGTGAAACCTTGAAAGCTTTTGATCATGATTCCTCTAGGTTGCTGTATGGAAACCGGGTAAAAGACTTGGTCCACAGAGAAGCAGATGAGTATACCAGACAAGGTAGGCAAGATGTTCTAAGTCAGAGTATATAATTGATTAGTAACAAGTAACAAGATATTCTTGGGAATGAATGTGGGAAGTGTGTGTTATTATACTAGTTTCATCAGTTTTAGTAAAATTTCACACATAGTACACTGCACTTGTATCTCCCTAAATATTTTACAAAGATAGGATAGCATTGTGTACCATTTTTGAAATAAATAGCATATGATGCACAGGGAACTGAAGTAAATGTCCCATGTTGGGCAGTGGGTCAGTGACAACACTGCAGACTCAAGTGTGAAGTATTCAGGCCTTACAGTTTAAAAACTAGACCCCCAGCATAAATTCAGCTCATTAACAGGTTGCCCAAAATCTGCCATCCAAATAAATGGTAAATAGCTCCAAAGTCAAAGCTAATAATAACAAACAAATACAACTGTTCCAAGAAGGTCAAGTCCTATGAACGTGTTTGGGGAAACATTGTATGTGTATATGAATATATTAGCTCAGTGCCTTTATCTTAGAGCTTGCAAGGGCAGTAACAGAGCATTGTACAGTGAGTAGGCTAAACTAGTTCACTATTAATGCATTTGAGTTTGTTGGGGGATGTTTTTTAGTGGACATGTATGATATCTAACCAGATACTAGCAGGTTGCTAGAGCTCACTGTTGAGTTTCTGAGTCCAGGACTGAAGAGACATCTAAACATGCATGATAATGTTCAAAACCTGACTGGATATGGTCCTGGGCAACTTCCTGTAGCTGATTGTACTTCAGCAGAGGGTTTGGACTAGATGAGGTTAAGAGGTCTCTTTGGACCTCAGTGATTCTGGGAGCTTGCACTTGGCTCCAGTTAGGGTTAAGCACTTAGGCATTACTTTTGGATTAAAGACCATAGTCTCTGAAATTGGCATTTCTACACTTCCACAATTAAGCTACCTAATATAAGGAGGAAAAAAAAAAATGATTAAATCAGTGGAGTACTGCAGCTCAGCTATGTAAAAGGACAAAACTAGACCAAGAAATGTGTGAACCTACTCCTCAGTCTTCTGTATAAAACTATCATGTCTTTCATGAGGAAACAGGAATAGATTTAGGAGTAGAAGAAAGCCTCCTCCTTGTGAGGAAGTCTATAGTTTTAATTTTAGAAATGTTTAAAAATATTTTTTCGATTGGTGGTTTTTCTTTGTTCCAAGTAGAATAACTTTACATTAGAATTAGAGCTGGGCAGATGGTGTTGACTTTTTTGCCTACAAGTGTTTGCAGGGGAAATGAAAATATTTCTCTTAGGCTCATATAACTGAGACTTGCTGCTACTGTAGTCTGTATGCTTTCTGCTGTATATTTTTTGTTTCTGTGATGTGATGACCTGAAATTTCAACAGTAGTTTTTATGTCATTGGTCACTTTCATCTCATTACTTTAATGAGGTAATATCAAGAGGAAGTTATCTAATATCTGTTCTGTAGACACTATCTTAATACTAGTGACAAAATTATGTCAAAATACACATGATTTAATGAATCAGTAATCTGTTGCCTGAACAGAGTAGTATTCATTATTGCTATTTAAAAAGAAATGGCAGTTATGTAGAAGTTATGTAGTCTGTTATGTCATATCTAATGATGCACTGTGGCTTGGGAGTTTTTCCTCTTTTTCTTGAGAAAAGCATGTAATATTTAGCTAATACTTGTTGCCCAATATGCAATAAATTACACATCTTGGGCTTAAAATGGCAGTCTGGGATGTGTAGTGTCATCTTCACCTTTCAGTGGTCTCAGCACTGTCATCTGTGTCCATTTGATTTTTCCTCATTGCCCTTTCAGTTTTTTTTGTATGGCTTATTGGCTTCCTCTCATGCATGCCTGGTTTAGCACCTTTGGGGACTACCTGCAGGTTTGATAGGGTCAGGTTATAAAGGGCTCATTTTGCAGTCCTAGACAGTGTGTTCCTTTGATTCATCTTTGATTGAGAGAATTTACTGCTTCTGGCATTGGAAGCCTTTTGTGGAAAAGGTGTTCAAGGTCATTCCAAAGGTTTTTAAATAATTTATAATATGTCTAGAAATAGAGTGTATATATGTGGCTTCGACGGTCTGATTACATTCTAGCCTGCTAAATAACAGGAAATGAATCTATAAGAAAAAAGGCAAGCTTTAATAAATACCTTTAATTGGAAATTATTTTTTTTTATTATTCATGATGAGTCTTTCACTTTTTTCACAAACTGCAAAATAACAATATCATATTTGCAGTGTCCACCAGAAAGCTGCTGGAGCAGTTACATGAGTTTCTCAAGTCTCTCAACTATGGCACAGTTTTGCGATGTCAGTGCGTTTTTATGGCTGCTACTTTGGTGTGAAGCCCTTCAAATCTTTCTGCCTAGGAATCAGAACTTTCCCATCTCTTCTTCCTGAGTTGTCTCAGTACACATTATTGTGCTTCCTGCTTCCCAAAATCCCATTGTATGAATTCAGAAAGAGGAAGTGCTGCAGGAGAGAGGGGTACCCCACTTAGTGGTGGCTTTATCTCAGGAAACGTTTACTTGTGGAGAGGAGGTTCTCCACCTGCCGGTTCCAGTCACAGAATCTTTTCCATTGTCTGCTGAATTTCTGTCGCTTGAGATTAATTGCATAAATAAAAATAAGATACTAAAAATTCATGTGTTTGTCATTATAATTCTAAAAACAACATTTAAAACGGAAAGTAAAATATTTTAACAGGAAATTATTACTATAAACCCATTTGACAAGACTGGAAGAGCAGGTATGCAAGTTTAGGAAATTTTAACTTTAGGCAATATGCTTTCAGTTAACATCAATAAGAGATAAGACCCACTGTGGTCTGCTTCCCTCCTTCTCAAGCCCTTTCATCTGTTGCAAAACTGGTTCTGTTTTTAAACTCTTTGGATGAGGATTATTTAGTCTACCATTTTTAAGACTTCTAATTTAGTTATTGATTTTTACTTTGTTGTTAATCCCCACATAAGATTAAAAAAAAATGGTAAGCCTGTGAGTAATTAAACTCAGCACCCAGCCATGAAGACCATAAACTTTTTATTTTTATGCTAGATACTCAATTTTATATTGCATGTTTGAAAAGATACCTAATCTCGTCCTTGACTTTGGATAAAACACCATGAAAGACTGTTTACTTTCCAAGGTGCGATATGATTGTTTTGCTATTTATGTATTGGGGAAGGAGAAGACACCTATTTTCTTATGTTTTGAAATAGCCAACTATAATGAGCAGCTTGGTTTAATTATAGGACTTCTCAAATGAAATTCAGCAACCTAAATGCTTGTATTTTGGAATATGCTCAGTATCTTGCTGAATTTGGGATTAAAGCTGACTGTATAAAGTTGAATTTCTCTGTTGCACAGAGTTTACAAAATAAATCTGCTTTGTGAAGTGATCTAAAGTACATAGGAGACTGTAAAAATATTTAAAGTGTGATAGGACTATGGAGTGGGAGGGAAGGACTATAAAAATAGAAGTAGTATTTTTGAAATTGCATTTGAAAAAAAATAATTTGAAGTAGTAATACAACAGTATGAAAATAACTTGAAGGAGATAATGAATCAAACCTCAACTCACAAGAACTGAAAACTTTTTAAGTTAGTAAGAAAAATACATGTAGGCAAAACTGCATGTACTATCAGACACATCAAAAGGGAACAGAGGAATATACAATACCTCTCAAGTAGTTGTTCCATTTCAGTGAATTCATTTGTTGCAGGTTAGTGGAGTGATCCTATAGAGTGATCCACATAGCACATGAGTGAGTTTTTGCACGGGAACAGGGGGCTGACTTGTGAGCTCGGGGTGCAGAATACACTGCAGATCTGCACGTTTGAATTTTCATATAAAACAATCACAGCGCTGTTTGCGACCTGTGTGAATTGAAAAGCTGAGCTCCAGGACACTTTTTGTGAACAGAAAACCTGATGAGGTGGTGCAGGTTTTGTTAAATTTTTACTTTTTGAAAGCTTGAGTCAACTATGAGTTAGCCTGCAGGTAAAGTTACTTGGTTTTTCTAGCTGACATTGAGAATGAGTTCACTGTGTTCATCAATCACAACAATTCATTGTCAGCAAAGCCTCAGCATCAATTTATTTTCATGCTACCCGTTTCAGTTTTGCAGGAGAACGTAATTGTACGCATGGTTTTGTACCTTTACTCTTCTGGAATACTTAAGTGCCTAAATTAGATTAAATGCCCTAATAACTCCTTGGAGCTGCAAAAAGAGGGGCTGAATTTATCAGATAAACAAAGGAAAAGAATTTCCTTCCTTTCACAATATGCTGAATCACGGATACCAGCTCACTGAAAAGCAAAGCTGTGCACAGTATGTTATGGTGTGCAGATGTATCCTAGCTATGGTTCAGCTGCCACTCCCGTGACAATTAGGTGCTAGATAAATCTCACCACTCAGCAAAAGAGGGACCTGAAACAGTGATATATATATGCAGTGACAATTTTATAATTTAAGATATTAAATGCTGTTAGGGATACCTTTTTAAGACTTCAGAAACCTGAAACATTAATTACAACTTCTAGCCTAATGTAATATGACTCCAAAGTCTATTGCTTTTAAATACTACCTGCTCAAAAGGAGTTATTTGGGTAGCAAAATATTTAATCTTTTTAGTCACTGTAAATGTCAACCGTAGGATTAAAGGATTTAAATGGTTACAATTTTAAACCTAAAGCTTAAGTACTTTAAACTTACTTGTCTGAAGCAGTAGGATAGATATGTAAGACCATTTTTGACCTTCCATTACCTGTGCCTTATGATGAGCTGATTCTGACTGTTGAGTAGGCAAGTGATTCTCAATAGAACTGAATCAGCCTGCTTTGCAGATTATTTACAAGAAAGTGTGAACTAATATGTGTAAGTGACTTTGTGATCTTCCATTGACCAAATTAATCACCATTCAGTGGCATCGCAAGCGCTGGCTCTTAAAATCTGAGGCAGATACTAGAATAGTGTTTTATGTTCCTGGCTGTGGTGCATGATGTGTCCTGATTGTCATTGTGACAGATACTTTCTTGTGATGCTAAAACAGCCACCTGCAGTATCTGCCTGATTTGAGTGGATAACTACTGAAAGCAGCATACAGTGCCAGTATGTTCTGGGTAATTTTGTGGCCTTGAGTTAAGCACATAACCTTCTGCCAGAGGTGTGGTGGTTTGTT
>NW_008601163.1:0-17108 GCF_000691845.1 Merops nubicus | reverse complement strand
TTGTCTCCCCCCCCCCCCCCTCCCCCTTTGTAATGCAGGAATAATAACACTTGCCCACCTCACAGGCATGTTGGGAAGATTAATTAGTTTGTTTGCAAAACGCTTTGAAGATGAAAAGCACTGTAAGTGCTAAGTAATATTATCATCTCTCATTGCTATACTAGTTACTTCTTAAAGCAACAATAAGAAGTTAATTGGTTTTTCAGGTTCCAGGTGATAACAATCTGTTGACTTTTAAAGTTATTCTATTAGCTACAGAGTGGTAGTAAGAAAAACATTTCACTTTTATTTGATTAGGAATATATTTAGCTCACCCTTGGTGATACGCAGACTTACTCTAAGGTGTGCATGTAGTTGAAATTGGCCCCTTGTGGGTCATGGTTTGTGGATGAGCTACAGATCTGGAGACAAAGGGCAATTGTGATTCTCCAGGGAAAAATCAACCTTGGCTATTGGCAGTAGACTGCTTTATCAGGCATTTCTACGTAGCCTTGGCCCACAGAGTAAAAATCTTGTATTCAGCTAGTCCAGTTGCAAAATAAAAGAATCAAGTTCTTGATTGTAATGATTAATAATTTAGAAGATGAGCAAGGGGCTTTCACAAGAATTTTCAGTCTCATGGAAAGAAAGATATTGTAGAAGGTCTGTAATTGCTCTTCTATCTTTCCGTAGCTCGTATGCTGAGATGTATGTGCTGCTCCTGTTCATAATAAAAACTCAGCTGAGGACTTGGGGAGATAAATGTATCACATGCATGACTGTGAAAGGTAACTTCAGCGTGTTAACACCCATGGAGAGAATGAAGCTCGAAAATTGATGGGTGAGGGGAGGAATGAGAGAGGCTGAAGAGTCCCGTCTGTCCCATCCATTGATTTAGTGCTTAGGGCTGAGATTCAGGGCTGTAGGCCAAGCTGTGAGTGATTGCTTATTCCATCACTGGCAAATAAATGTGGAAAGTAAAGCAGAGATGTAAAATAGGAATAATTCCCCAGAAAGTTCCTTGATACTTTCTGAAATTAGTTTGTAAAATGTCACAACTTATTGGCTTGAGAGCCAGTACTCAGTGTTACTGAGCTTATTAAAGCTGAAAAAGGAAATGACAGAGCCAAGGGAACATGTTTGCCTCAAGTTTTGTATTTCTACTTTTTTACTTCACAGTGCCATAAATATGTCTGTGTCATAAATCCTTATCTTCAGCATAATGGATATTTTACTAGAAAATCTAAATTAAGACAATGCTACACTGCATTTATGATTGTGATTTAGAGAACAGAAACCATTTTGGGTGGATGTGACAGTAAGTGTGAGTGACAGGTAAAAGAGGTTTTCATTTTTGCAGAAATCCTTGGGTCTTTATAATCTGTTGCTTGTGTTCACATACAGCAATGATCTGAGTGCCTCATTCTGTCCATGCATTGCGGAGCTGATTTCCATGCATGTGGGATACTTGTTTATGAAATCCTACAAATAAAAATATGCTCTGAATAGTGCATTGCGGAGCTGATTTCCATGCATGTGGGATACTTGTTTATGAAATCCTACAAATAAAAATATATGGGCTGTTCTGAATAGGTATGTTGGGTTTTTTCTTTATACTGATTCAGAGCCTGTTGGAACTAACCAAGGTTTCTACTATGTTGTGAGACATACTGCTCTGTGGGTCTTATCCCACTCACCTGTGGTGGCAGACGTGCCTTTCCTTCATGGAAAGGCAGAAATAATGGTAGAGTATTCTCTCCTCCCCATATGAAGGAACAGCAGTAAGCCTGAGTTCTATTTTACATGCTTCTCTTCATGCTGCATCCTTTCTCCTCACCATCTTTCCCCATTTCAAGCTATATGTCATGTCATTAGCATCATACTGACCTTAATGTGGTAGTTCATACCTGTCAGATCTGTGGTTGTGGGCTCTATGCAGACTGGATATTCATCATCTCTACATTGCTTACCCTTAGGCCATATTTTCTGCACATCTATCAAATTTAGGCTTTATTCTTATTTTGTAATAACTGGATACTGAGATATTGATGATTTTGTCCCAGGATCTGAAGATTAAGATAGAAGCCTAAAATGTCTATACTGTCATACTGGTCATGATCTAGACTTTGTGTTCCTTGCTACTCATGGAGTTGTATTTATTTTTTAAACCCATAGAATCCTCTTCCCCCGCCCCCTTGCAGCCCATGATTTGGACAGCTGTGTTAGTTTCTCTTAATTTAGTTTGTATATTATGTAATCAGTCATAAACCCAGATTTTTAAGTATATCCCTAAATTTGGAACCATAATGTTTAAATTATTAATTCATTTACTGGAACATGATTGCTGATGATGTAGCTTGAAGCTTTGTATTGTGCAATCATGAAATTATCTTAAGATGACTTTAATCTTACTCTGAGGCAACTTCAGAAGGGCTTGATGAACAGTCCTTTATCCTTATACTGGATTAAAAAGTGCTTCTAATGTTCTACTCTGTGGATTAGTACTGAGGATCCTCTGCCATCCTCAAGCCTAACAGGCATAAAACTACAAGTCTCCCATACAGCACAGAAGAGTGCATGTTTGAGCCCTGATTTGGAAAACCAGTGACGGGAAGATACTGTTTTGTTTGCATTGATCTGCTCTATTTTTTGAATACCAGCAGGTATTTAAACCAGCAGGTTAGAAATACATTATTTCCCACAAAAAAAAAAAAAATGTATGATGCTTTTTTTTTTTCTGTTTTCTAGAATGACTCAGATTTTGAGTCTTGGATTGAGCTTTTTTACTAAGAATGGCTCAGTAAGTGCAGCTGCGAACTCCAAGTATCTGGCACTGACTTTCAGAAGTCACTGAGACCATGACTTAGCTTCCCATATGCTTTTGAAAGCCTGTAAGGAACAGGAGAACTATGTGGTTAATGTTTGCTTAGAGCAACAAGCACTTTAAAATTATGTACAGTTGCTAAGATTTAATACAATTCACTGCTCTTTCTCATTATGTAGTTTACTGGATATGTTGGAGAAGCAACTGTCTTTTATATGGATCTTACAGCTCCACTCTAAACCAGATAATGACAAGAAAAGGAGGTCAAAATGGAAAAGTTAATAGAGTGGAAAGGTCAAGAAAGAGAAATTAAGAGGTGAAAAGGAAGAAGGTTGTGATGAATGAAGAGGAAAACACAGGAAATAAAAACAGGAGAAAAATGTGATAAAATAGATCAGGATGGTTTAAATTTCACAGATAATTTTTAGAAAAACAAAAGATAAAATCAGGCTGAAGTAATAACTAAATAGTATGCCAAATCAGAAAGAAAAAATGTTAACATAGGCAAAGCTCATTACTTGTCAGTCTCACTGTGATTTCTTGCATCCTAGCAAAGAGAACTCTGCAAGTACAGCTTTGAAAATTGCTTTTCAGTAAGGACATTGTGAAGTTTGTGTGACAGAATGGATGGTATCACATCAATTACTTGTTCTCTCTTGTGTAATTGTATTCTACTCACCTAACATTCTGACTTCTGGAGACAGCATTTGTACTCTTATCAGAGCATCCAAGACTTCTGCTTCACTATTTTGTTTTGCAAGGTGCTGCACCTGGCTCAGGGCAACCTGTGGTATCAATACAGGCTGGGGGATGAAAGGATTGAGAGCAGCACTGTGGAGAAGGACTTGGGCAATTTTTTGGTAGATAAAAACCCGGACATGAGCTGGCAATGTGAGCTCACAGCCCAAAAGGCCAACCAGACCTTGGGCTGCACCCAAAGCAGCATGGCCAGCAGGTTGAGGGAGGTGATTCTGCTCCTCTGCTCTGCTCTGGTAAGACCCCACCCAGAGTGTTGCATTCAACTCTGGAGTCCTCAGCACAGGAAAGACATGGACCTGTTGGAGCAAGCACAGAGGAGGGCCACAAAAATGATCAGAGAGCTGGAACACCTATCCTCTGAGAAAAGTCTGGGAGAGCTGGGGTTGTTCAGCCCAAAGAATAGGGTTCCAGGGAGACCTTATTGTGGCCTTTCAATACTTGAAGAGGGATTAGAATAAAAATATGAATTAATGTTTTAACAGGGTGGCTTGTAGTGATAGGAGAAGGGGTAATAGTTTTAAAACAAAAAAGGCAATTTTTTTACAATGAGGGTGATGAAACATTCAACAGTTTACCCAGAGATATTGTAGATGCCCTAGCCCTGGAAACATTCAAGGTGAGGTTGGATGAGCCTCTGAGCAACCTGTTGTAGTTGAACATGTCTCTGCTCACTCACTGCAGGGGGATTGGAATGGATGGCATTTAAAGCTCCCTTCCAACCCAAAACATTCTGTGATTTTCTTTTTTTAAAAATCTTTGTCCTTTCATTTCCAGCAAATTAGTTATCCTGCTGTATGTTTAGTTCTATTTCTGTGTCCTTCCTCTCAAGACCTCTCCTTATAAAGGGTCAGCTCGGAAATGTGCAACACTGTATTTGCCCCAGTAAATGGAAAAAATTATTTACTAAGAGGATACCTATTTTTCCTTTAGAAAACATAGAAGTGACACTTGAAAGTAGATGATGTTTAAGATTCCGTAGGATTGTGTGAAATTCCTGCTAAACCAATCCAGCTCTGCTTTGATCATCTAGGAAGATGACATCTACCCCATGCTCTTAGTGGTCCTGTAGTGACTAGCTAGTGCTCTGAGAACAGGACAGGTTTGCTGCCTACTCTTATGTACGAAGAAGCTCCTTTTCCCATCTTGGACTAGCACAGGTTTGAATTCTGTATTTTTCAGGAATTCATAAAGTAAACAGGCCAGCCAATTCACAGTTAGCATAGTTGTCATGAGTATGAATTAGGAAGGCAAGGTACTGTTCAGTCAGGTTGGTAGTCTTGAGCTCTGGATTGTATGGAAATGATCAAGCATTGCAGAGATGCGGTGCAGCTACGTGCTGGCTTCTGCTCTGCAGAAAGTGTTCAGAGATGCTGAACGCTCCAGGTAAAGAGCTTCAAATAGGAAAAACACGTTTGCTATATAGTTTCTAACTATGGGTACAGAAGGAAATAAGTACTTTTTCCCACATCAAAGTAGCAGAAAACAGCGTGGTCCCTGCAGTAACACTTGGACATTAGTGATGCTTATGCAATAAGCTTATATGATGAGCATTGTATTATGAGGAAGAATTTGTATGCAGTAATCTGCAGGCAGAAAATAAAAACCTTAGAAAAATATTTTTCCTTATTTTCTTTCCTAATATGAGATGCCTTCTAATTAAAAAAACATTAAAAAAAAGTTTTGAATTCAGAAAATCAGAATGTAATAATTAATAATAAAAATTCAGAATTTTGACTATGGATTTGGACGAGTTTAGGACCTCTGTCTTTCTGATACAGTGTCTGTCTTGTGACAAAACCAAAGACATCAAAAGCACTCAAACTATAATTCCTCTTATTTAAAAGACAGGACTGTGGGGTTTTTTTATGCTATCTCTGCAGATGCTTTAAAGTGTTCTCAGATTTTTTTTTTTTTCCCTCCCCCTTTCCTTCTTTTCCACACACAATATTCTGTTGTTGCTAGAACCTGACTTGTACTGCTGGAGATACTGACAAGTTCTCTGTTGGATATTTTTGTTCATTCCTGTTTGTTTCTTTCCCCTTTCATGGTTTTTAAGAGAAAATCTCTCTAAATGTATTTGGTAAATATACTAAATATATTTATTTAGTATAGATCCAATTTAGAGCAAGGACTGACAACTGAAAAATCATGGGGCCTCTTATTTAGTAGTCTCCTTCAAAAACCCATTTCCACAAATAATATTTTCAATTTGAAGCTTAAGTTGTTGTGGATGTCTTTGAATAGCTTCCCCAATTTAGGCCAGGGAAACAAAAGCGATATAAATGCAGCAGGTTTCCATTTAATTCCAGATATTAACTTTTGACTTCCTAAAATAATACATAATTTCTGCATACATCAAACTTGCCTATAGGCAGTATTTGGGTAAACCCCCAAAAAATTAAAACAAAACAAAACAAAAAAAACCACGACCACCAAACCACCAACATTTCTAGAGAATGTAACCTGTGTGATTCTGACAAAGCAACATATATACACACATATGCACACTATCTTTTGTAAAAATTATATACATTGTTATATATAATTTGTAATATCATATTGTCTATTATGTTATTTAATATATAAAAATATATTTAAATGATTTTAGTATACTTTTTTGTATATATTCAACTAATGGAGTTAAGGAGGTGCACCAATTGTGTGTGGATCACTGCTTACACAGTAAGTGATTGCACCACAGCAGATAGCGTTTGACAACAATAACCATACACGTCTATGATTTTAGCAGTGATTGCTACACAAGTTCCTGAAAGTTATTTTAGAGTTATTACATAGTCATAATGGTAATGTGGTAGTAAACAGCATTATTGTCAGATTTTAAAACGTAAGTTCATGATAGATGATCCCAAATTGTCCAAAACCCCCGAAGGTGTCTCCAGAACACATCTGCTTGAAATGTTGTATCTAATTCTTTTCTATTTTACACTTCATACTTTTTAAAGGGGAAAAAAAGGAAGGAGGGGGGAAAAAAAAAAAAAGAACATAAAGCCTTATGCCTATCTGTTTATTCTGTATCTACATTTTCTTCTCAGGAATTAGTTCATTACAATCACCAAGTTGTTTTTAAGTCTTTATGAACTCTTGAGGCACTTATTGTCAGTAGGAGAAATTGCAAATGTGTGTATAGTGTAAGAAACTGATGATTAAATCCCTCACATTGAAGTAATTCTGGAAAGGTTAATTAGAAACTCTAAGAACACAAGAAGGAGAACATCCTCTCTTCATACTCTTTTTTTTTTTTTCCACTGAGCTCCTACAACCTCCTTTTCAATTTTTATTGTTATTTTGTGGTATTTTTCATTATCAGGTAAAAGCCCCCAACTGTTCTGCTATTCACCAGGCCTGCATCCCAGCTGTGTTCAGCTTCCCCTGGAATCTGGAAGACTTCCTGTTTTCACTGTTTAGAACCTTAAGATGATTTAAATTTTTTCTGTCACATATGTATGATTTCCTTTGGGATACAAATTCCTACACAAATATTTTTTCCATGTCAACATTTTGGTTTGGGTTTTGTGGTTGTGTTGTTTTGGTGGTTTTTTTTTGTGTGTGGTGATGTGTTTTTTTTTTTTTTTTCATTTGTGTTGGCAATTTACATGGAGTACAATCCTCTTACTAAAGCTCTTAGGAAAGCTTTAATTCAGAAGATGATTTAGCCTGATGTTTCTAAAGCCATTACAACATTTCTGGGCTATGCTGTAAAACTTCTCAGTGTAGTGAAAAGCTCTAATATATTGAATATGATGAGAGAGCAGTATACAAACCTGCTCTGTTTTTCTGTTTTGGTCCTGTGACAGGCCATTTTGGTTTTCTTACTGTTCATAAGAGTGGAAAAAAGATGAAAATATTTTATGTGAAAGTAGGCTGTTGTGAACTTAAAAGTAAGGAAAAAAAATAATCTATTAATATAGTAATAGTTGGTAGGTAGTATGTTGTGCCTGAGACAGATTCTGCTAGAAAATGATCATGGAGGGTGGTGTTATATAATACTTGAAGTAGTTTCTCTTAGGAATAATAGCTTGATTAATTGAAGAGGGGGGAAAAAAAAGAGGGGAGGTTTGAGGGGCAGGGAGTGATTGGCTGAGTCCAAGGAGTTTTTTTTCACAGTGTGGAGAGCATGGGGCTGTGTGGTGCAGACTGGCCAAGGAGCTGCAGGTCGTGGTGCTCACTCACTGCACCTGTCTAAGCGTGACTCAAGAGGCAGGGCCCGTGCCTGCATCCTTCCTTACCCCATGCCCAGGAGCTTACGGAGACCATAGGTGTAACATCCTGTGGCACTGGAGTCAATGGCATTTTTGTTACTGACTCAAGTGACCTCGTCTTCAGTCAAATATAGCTTGGCTTTCCATTTCTCTTCCCAAAACTCAGTTCTTAGAACCAATAAGATGCCGCATGTGTATATAGCTCAGCCACTTTGTGTAGGCTATATATATACACATACCCGTACTTATGGGCTTCTCCTGTATTTAGTTCTGTCTCGAGTCAACAATTTGAAAATACAGATTCACACAGTAATGTACCCAATACATAAAATCAGTGTTCTAGACTGTCACCCTCAGCATATATTTACCAAAATGCAAAGTAACAGGCATTTTAGACACTTCATTACTTTCAGCTCTGACCCTGTTATCACTGGGCAGTTTGTTTGGCCTGTTTGCTTCTCTGATTAGCTTCAACCCTTGCAAAACCTGAAGATTCACATGGCATGACAGCTTAAAAAAATGACATGGTACTATCAGTGTTCATGATAATCCCCTGTTCTTATAACCTTCACACTGTTCAGAGATAGTCACAGATATACTTTCTCCTTCTATATTTACCTCCCCAGCTGTATTTTTGTTCAAATATTTATTCACAGCTGTATAATAAATACAGATTGATTTGTACCTAATTGTAGTAACTGATTTTCATTATTTATGAAAGTCATTGTCAGAATTCATTTATGGTTCTGGCTGCAAAGAACTTACAGTGACAACTTCATATGACCGCAGCAATAAAATAATTAATTGGCTCACTTAAAACAAGTCAGTGGCCAGGGTATTAACTCTTAATATTTCAGAAATTATTTACACTTCATTATTTACACTTCTGCAATTTTATTACTTGCTGAATTATAGGATTCTGTTCTTATTCTATTATAAGGTTTAATAATTTTACTAATGTATTTTTATGTCAAATGACTAATTTTAGAGAAATTAGGATGCCTGTCAGAATTAAAAATTGAATGTGTGTTCTAACTTGTTCCCAGAGCTATGAAATAACTGTGGGCTAGGGTGGGAAAGCATTATGGGTATAGGCATGCAAGTGAGCTTGCCAAGTGTCTATATATTATAAAATGTCTTAAATCTACAGACATAAAAGTAGAATGAAGACACAGCCATTAAAAAGGCAGTCATTTTTGAGTATCGCATAATTTAGACACTTTAAGTTATTGAAGTATCACGAGTTTATTGCACCTAATTTATTAATACAATCATTTGGGATTCACTTATGTCTCTTGCTCTGCCCCAAAGCAGAGGCTAAAAGTCTATTTAAAATGCATAGACTCTTTTTCAGCAGTAAAAGCCTAGAATGTTTCTCAAAATACAGAGACATGAAAAATCATAACTTTACTGTAGTCCTTGCAGATAATGTGTTCCTGTGTGTTTGTATTTCTGTATTGAAGTAGGGCAGAGAGATCCAATAAAGACCAAGTAAGTTTGGCTCCAATTTAGTTTTTCTATTGCCACGTTAGGTGACATCTGTGTGAAGAAAATAGCTTCTTGCTTTGGCCTCTAACCAGGACCATAGAAAAAGAAAATCGTGACAAATACCTTGTTACCACTTTCATGCTTTGAAAAGGAAAATTTGGAAAAAAAAAAAAAAAAGGAAAAAAAAGGTTGTAATTTATTTTTAATTCTTTTGTGTGTTGAATTGGCTTTTCTTAGTTTGCAGGTCCTGTTATGTTTCTTTCCTACCCAGGAGCACTTCTGATGTGTTTAACTAGTTGACAAAACAGTGCTAAGGTGTACTATGAATGAAAAGGGGCACAGTGGAGAGCTGGAGACAAAAGAATCCGCTTGATTGTAATACGTGTGGAGTTTTGACAAAACACTTTGTGTGATACCTGAGACAATTATACACATGAAGAGTTTTTACTTTTAGGTTCTAAAAAAAAAAAAAATCTCACCTTTTGTTATCTTTTTTTCCCCTAATCAGGACAGAATTTTACCCTAAGGCAGTTAGGAGTTTGTGAACCAGCAACTCGTCGAGGACTGGCATTTTGTGCGGAAATGGGTCTTCCCCACAGAGGTTACTCTATCAGTGCAGGGTCAGATGCCGATACTGAAAATGAAGGAGTGATGTCTCCAGAGCATGCCATGAGACTTTGGGGCAGGGGGGTCAAATCAGGGCGCAGTTCCTGTCTGTCGAGCCGTTCCAACTCAGCCCTCACTCTGACTGATACCGAACATGAAAACAAGTCCGACAGTGAAAATGGTAAGTTCCTATGCCTATGTCAGTATATAAATCAATGTTTTATTTGCTGTTTTGATTGACACTCAATAATTTTAAATCATTAAAGATATGGCCTTGAATTGTTTACCTGTTTGGGTTTTTTTTCCCTTCTCTTCCCAGAAAAGTCAATATCAGTCCTAACTAATGCAGGCTTTGGGTGTCATGTTTTAGCTGTAATTTTAAGAGTTTAATCACAAAAAAAGATTAGCTTTATTGTATCTCAGTCCATGTCACCTGTTACCCTTTGGGGAACAGCTAAGCCATGATAAAGTTGATCCCCAAGGCCAGCTTGCGATCAAAAGTAAACTCTTCTTCATGACATCTTGGAGAGGTTACAGAATCTTGGAATGGATGAATGAACGCAAAGTATAGCTTATTAACAGGGCTCGTGACTGGGAAACAAATTTGATTGTGTGTGCTTTAAACTTCCTAGGTTATGAGAGGAATTGGAATTGTGGTGAAGAGGTACATGTGGCCTTTGTGCCTGGAGGACTGTATTAGTGTGCAGTTAAAATCTGGGAAAAAAAATCTAAACAGCAGCTTTGTAGCATGTGGAGTTTGACCATTGTATATTAAGGTTTAATGGTTAAATGAAAAGAGGTTAATACAATTGACTGATTCATTTTTAAAGCTTTTCAAATTTTTTTTTACCTCCACTTGAGGTTATGAATGGAACCTAATGTGATGTTAAATGCTAAATGCACAAATCTTAGAAACCCTTTTATCTTTTACTTCTTTTTATTTGCAGAAGACTTTCAACTTTACTAGAATTAAAATGATTGCTCTATTAACTTCATGACTTTCTATATGACACATTCAAAAGAGGAATAAAGAAAAATGAGTAAAAATGAAAATTAGTGATGGCTATTGCCTGCACATCATTTTATTAATTTATTAAACCTGTCTGCTCAGCTGTACAAAAGTCTGAGCAATTTTATTTGTATCCTTTGGCAATAGCTGTATCACATTGTGGGAAACAGCAATGTGGGTGCATATTTATTGTAATCCTTCTTAAAAAAAAAAAAAGCAGCACTTTCATTTTAAACTACAAGTGATAATGTTTAGTCCTACCTGTTTATTATTTTAACTTCATTTTGAGAAGACAAATCGAAAGCTATATTTTGGTAGTATTTATACTTGTATTTCTTCTGGTGGTTGGTTCCATCTGAAGATGCCTGTGCAAGACATCTATCTCAGATGGGGTCCTGTCCTCCTCCTTGTATTGGACTTAATGCTGCATGGTACCTGAGGAGACAGCTCTCTGTGTTCACAGGTGTCTTGTCTCATACTTGGAAAACTTGTTCTGAGTTGGAGGCAAGTTTTGAAAGAGGAGGACAGGAGTACTTGTATGACTCCTTCTGACAGTAGAGTCTCTCTTGGATGACTCTTGATATTTCAGCTGCAAAGCAATCTAGAATGTATTGTTGAGCAGTCATGTGGTTTTCAATCAGACCTATGCTGAAACAGATTCTCTTGAGTCTTCCGTAAAACCCTAGTTTAGTAATCCTGAAAATACATACTTATATATACGTGTATGCACACACAATTTCTTTAAAGTCTTTTGAACTAAACATTTTGGTAATGTTTACATTACCAAAGAGGTGAGTGAGTCAGAAGTACAATAGGTTGGGTATATCTTTCTGTAAACTTTGTATTTACAATTTTTTAAGAAAGTAAAATGCCTGTTTATAATACACCAAAACTTCTTCCATGAGCTTAAATGTAGACTCTTTTTTTCATGTCCGAGAAGATTGTGAATATGTTAAAAAGACATTATTCTGCACCGGATAAAATTATGCAAGGAACATCTGTTGTTTGATTCACCTTCAAAGAAGAGTTTAGAACCCAAAAGGATTACTTTTGATTTATTTATTGATAGGGAGGCCTGCAGTCCAACTTAAGAACGTATTGGGACTGCTGTGAGGCTAATGAAATTTTGATGGCTTGGGAGGCCCCTATGGTTAATGAAACGTACAACTCAGACCATGTCACGGGTCGCCATTTGAGTGGAGATGTTGCAGAAGTGTTGAAAAGCTTAATTTTTTTTAGTATATTTCTCTGAATTTTTGTTTCCACTGAACATGGAAGGTTTGTCTGAGAGATGATTTTATACACATGGTTGGAACTCGGCATGTTAAACGCTCACAGTAGAATAGAAAATATAATTCCAAGCCAGGGAAACAGTACAGTCCTGGCAGGCACAGGTGCTCTAGTCAAAGGACCAAACTGCAGGTGCAACTTTTGTTAATTTATGGCCTGAAGTTAACGTCTGTGCCAATATGCTGTGAAAACCTGACAAATCTGGTAAGTCTTGGAAACCAAAGTTAATGTTACATACTGCATCCCCCTTGCTGTGTCTGTGAAAGCTTCCTGACTGAACTGTGACAGAACTGTTTTACCAGTAAATGCATTTCTATGCAACATCTTTACCTCTAAGGTAGCTGAGGAGCAAAACACCACACCAGGCAAAACACCACACCAGTTCATACTTTCCTCATCTGATGGCCTCAGTTCTTGAGTATCCTACTGTTCACCCAGTAAAACTCTTTAATGTTTAAGTAGTCCATTACCATAAGCCGACTTTGAATTAATGGGACTATTTACGATGATGAGAACTGTGACTTATCCTTCAGGTTTATGAACCCACAATCAACTGTTGTTGAATGTACTTGGGGCTTTCTTTCAGTTCAGCAAAAAGCTTGGCGTCAAAGCATTTATGTCTTTCCTTCCTTGTAACTGTTGTGTGTATATGATCTTCTGAAATATTTGTGGATTGTATATCCCTATGAAGGCGAAGCTCAAGGTTCTGTTGCATAACTACAGTGAGTAAATGGAAATAGTTTGAAGATCCTAAAGTTTAGTTGTCAAGTTCTCAGCATTGTGTTTCTAAGCCTGCAAAAGCAACCAAAATTTATAAATAATACTTGCAGGTTTAGAACTCTCTTTAAACAAATAACACTGAACATGATTAAGCTGCAGATTTTTAAGTGTACTAATAAAATATTGTGAATGTTAGCAGATTTATTTATTTATTTTTTTTTTAGAAAACATCCAAACTGTTTATCAAACATAGGACTTATAGATGTATTCTCACATCAAAGTTTTCGGTTAGTGGTCAGTGAATCATTCTGAAGAGAAATATTTTTCCTTTAGTACATTCAAGTTCCATATAATGACTCTTGGCATCATATTCTGAAAGATTTGTCATGTCAGCCTCCCTTGAAGTAGGACCTGCATCTGTTAATCTGGGCAACCTACCAATGTTACGTACAGCATGATGTATCAATTGGAGCACTCTGAGCACGCATGTCCTTCTTCAGGCTTCCTTCTCCATTCCCATTGCAGGTTATTTCCTAAGTGCTGCTTCAGGAAATTTGTGTTAGTAATTGTTTTAGGAGTTGTGGCTTTGAAATACCAGCAGCCTGTCTTTTACATGCTTGCCAGTGACTTTATGTTGTTAAGCTGCTCTAAGATTATTAAAGCTTATCTTCTTATAAATGTTCCAACATAGTATGACCTAAATGTTATAGTTAAGCTTCAAATGACTACTTTGCTTAAAGAGTCAATGTATTTTTAAGGTATCTTAGAATCAACTTAGTTATTTAAATTGTTATTAAACCCATCAAGCTGCAATCTCTGACTTTGTGAGACATCAGAAAGCTAATAAGCAAAACATGAAAGTTAACTGAGCAAGTTATTCCTGAAGTCTAGCTTCTTACAGAGTGAGTTATTTATATCTTATGAAGTTACCTAACCAGTTTTGTGTGCACATTTTTGTGTCAGCCTGCCACAGCCTGAGCTTCAATGATTATGACTCGGAAGTCACTCATTGAAGACTTGAGCAATTCCATGTCACCTTCTGTCTCTTTGGAAGCAGTATTGACAACAGATCTGAAGAAGAGTTGGGCACTGCAGATAGATGCATGCCACATAGCTGACTCTGCCCATAGCCACAGAGACCAGCTGGGCATACATAAAGTACTCTGATGACACTAGAATATGGAGTTTTATTTCCTTATTTATGGAAAGCTTTGCACTGTTGGGGATTTGTTAGAAAGCGAGGGGAAATCAAGATGTAGCAAAATCAGAAGAAAACAAGAGAGGAGTGTGAGATCACAGCCTCAGGCAGCAGTTCTGAACTGGTTAGATAGATGATTTGAAACTTGGACCCATTTTTCACAGATACAGGAAAGTAGATATTACTGGTAGAATGCTCTAAAGAGCATTCTGTAAAGAGAAAATATCAGTTTATCAGCTGTGTGAGCACCTCCTTACTACTTCTCCAACTTCAGACAGTTTCCAACAATAACATTCTTGTGAACCTAATACTCTCTTGTCCTTCCAGAATGGTGAATTTACTGGCATTCAGATCTCTGAAAACCAAGAAATACATTGGTAAGATACTTGTCAAGACATTTTAAATCTGTTCTCTCTAACCCAGCACATCTATAACATATACTTGAACTCTGCATTCTTAAATAATGCACATCATTCAGGAAGTAGTGTTACACGTTTTATCCTGTTTAACATCCTTCTTTATGCTAAGGCAAAACTTGACTTAGATGAACTCTACTGAATAGGAGCTGCTTGGTACCTGCTAGCCAAATGCTGAGACTACTGATTGCAACCAGCCACATAGCTGATGAATTAATATTCATTTTACTGCTATACCACCATTTACAGCTTCTTCACTCTTTTCCACAGTATTCCATCTAGCAATTATTTACCTCATATTAAGCATGCCAGTATCTCTTAAATCCTGCCTTGCTGCTAAGAAATTTCATGACCAGGAAATCAGTCTGTTTTATTGTTGACAGAAGTCATCACTCAAATAATGTTTAATATCTAAAAAAAGCATACAAATATAATTGTGGTCTACAGAACAGAAATCTATATACAAAAGTAGTCATCCCTGGTTTTCTGTGACAATATCACAATTTTTCTGTAGATATACCAATTTTCAGATTCTATTATACTATGATTGCAGTTGTGTGGACATATTTCAATAAATCTTCTTAAAATTACCAATTAATGCAATTGAAAATCTTGTTGGTAATTCCTTTGGCTAGTGGTAGCCAAAGAGGTAACAGCTGGGCTGACCTTTTATTGGTAAACTTTTGGGATCACCTGGATTTCAGAGGTTTGAGTGTCACTGAACTTGTTGAGGAAAGGCAAAGGGCCATCTTAATGATGCTTTCGTGATGGAAGAGTGGCACAGAACATCAGGCCAGAGGATGAGACTTTTACAAAGACCTAACCAAATCTTATGATGTGCAGGAACTGTCAGCTTAACAACAGCTGACAGAAAGAAAATAAGGATTGGGGTCTGTGAGGAAAAACAAAATCTAAGAAGAATATTTCAGAGAAGTCACTCATGGCTGATAAGCTTAGAAGTCCTTCTAATGTTAAGGAGTAGTGAAAAGTATTTAAAGACTAGCTATCATAGCTCAGGATTTCTCCAGAGATCTGAATTTCAAGAAGGAACCATGCAGAAAATGGAAGGAAGGTCAAATTTCTGGGGAGGAGCTTACAAAGATGCAATTTGGGAGGTCTGGGCATACAAATAATATTGAGACATAATAAGCAAAAAAAGTGAAGAGTTGTACAGAAACATGAATGCTCTGAAAAGGGAAAAGAGGGAGCTGATTTATTACTTAACAGTGAAGCAAGACCAGTAATAAGTTGCTGATATGTTTTCTTCTGCTTGTTTTTGTTTCAGCATTTGCTACCTGAGTAACTGATCACAGAGCTAACATTTATACTATTAAATAAAGGATTAGAGATTACTTAGGTAAATAAAATTTGTCCTGCACATATAGAAGGGTCTGCAGCCTCTGGGCTTTTATGACTCATGTCTGAGAAATTATTGATGATGGATATGGTTCTGGAAGGCAAAAACAGGACAACTTCTGAAGGGACAAAGAAGGAGGAGGAACCTGTCTAATCAGCTAGACAGGAAACATCCTAGGAAAAAAAAAAAGTAAAAGGTTTATGCTTTATAGCAGTAAGCGTGTGTTTGTAGTAAATGAGTCTTGTAAAACTGTAATGATTTCCTTCTTTGAGAGTGTAAGCCACTCCTTGGTAAGGAAAAGGGAGTAGATGCTAACAGTAATAGATATTACTGTTAATAATGTTGGTTAAGCACTGTGCTAGTGCTTAAACAACTTGATTTTTTTTCCCTTTGTATCTACTCAGAATTTCCCTTGCTGCATTTGTGGCCACTGCCTTGGGTAGTGGAAGGACAAAGTTAGATTTCCACCTTTTGCCTTTTCCAGGCTCAGTCAGCTTCTCCTCAAGTTGTATGCTTCAGAACTCGAATCATTGTGGTCAGTCTCCACTGAATTCATTCTGGTTTGTTGTGTACATTCAGTACATGAGTCCTGGCAAGGCCCAAACTGAATATTATACTCTAGATGTGGTCTTCAAATGCTGAATACGAGGAACTAATCACTTCCTAGGGTATGCTGGCTCCATTCTTCTGAATGCAACCCAGTATGTGGTTAGGCCTTATTGTTGAAAGGGTACACTGCTGAACTTGTTGTCCATATTGCCTCCCCTGGTCCTCTACTACAAAGCTGCTTTCCAGTGGGCTCCCAGCTAGTACTGTTAGATGAGGTTATTCTGCCTTTGAAATTCATGAGGTTTTTTTTCCACCAGTTCTTAACAGCCTGTTGAGATTCCTCTGAAAGGCAGTCGTGCCCTGCAGTGTGTTGATCGCTCTCTCCAGCTTGCTGTCACCCACAAACTTGCTGAGGGCACATTCCATCCTATTCATTCTCAATATGTTAAATGTAGTACAAACATAAAACAGCATCAGCCCCAGTATTAGCCCCTGAGGAATGTCATTAATATTGGTCAACAGTTGGTCATTGGACTACAGAGCAGTATTCTTTCAATCTCTTCATAAAACCGGTTTACTGGTTTCCACAAACTGCACTTCGTGTCTCACCCATCCAGTCCGTCTCTCTCCAGCTTGGCTACCAGGATACTGTGGGAGCCTATGTTGAAAGCCTTGCTGAAGTCAAGGAAAACA
>NW_008601162.1:0-2913 GCF_000691845.1 Merops nubicus | reverse complement strand
CAGGCCGCGAGGAACGCCAGCCCTGCCTGCCAGGCTGCCAGGAGCCCGGCACAGCCTGCACTTGGAAAGCCTCGCCCCGGGAAGGAAAAATGAGCCATGAAGGAATAATGATAATAACAGGATGCAATGAGGCAGATGTAATCCACATTTCTTCAGCTGATCCTGGCTTGCAGCACCAGCGCTGCTGGACGGGGTTGTATTCAGAGGGATATTTTCAGAAGTTTATTTCGACAGGCAAGATGTGGTGTGGCTCGGACTGATCTAGACTGAAACACACCATTTTTTTTCTCAGAAGTCATATTTACAGCATACTTAAGTAAGGCAAGTACCTCAAAACAGTTGTCCATGAGAATTAGCAGTCTGGGGAGAGGTTTCCCACTCATTTATAAAACCACAGTATATTTTCGCTTTTCTGGCTTGCTGTCAAGAAACCTTGGTAGTGCTGAGCTTCATGCAAATATGGATTTGTGGCAAGCCCATAGGAGCCAGAGAATAGCAAATATTGACCCTCCTGTGTCAACAGAAAATCAAGTGCAAAACTGGCTGTGGGCAGATCAAATTTCATGTTCAAAATAAACATCTGTTGTATTCTTTCTGCTTCCAGCTCGACTCGTTGTGTTGATGGTAAGAGGCTGAAATCCCTCCTGCTGCAGCTTGCCTCTGTGTAAGACGTTGACATGTCAAATCCTCTGGGATCCTCAGGGAGCAGACAGACACCATTTCGTCTTCTGACGCCTCATGTCATCTCTCAAACCATCTCACGCAGCTTCTTTGGGGCACATTCCTGTACCCTTTGGATACTCTGGAAAATGCCTTGCAGGGCTTGTGCGTTTCTGAAGGTGATCTAGAGCTCCAGCTTCCAGTTTCACTATGCTTTGCTACACCTTTTGGACAAGAAATGCCTGTAAAGTCATTGTTATTTCAGTAAGGCTAAGGTAAAACGCAAGCAGAAGTATTAATTTACAGCATAGGCAAATAGTCAAGTCAGACTTCTGTGGGGAAAAAACATGCTTGGACCTTTGAGAATTCATCTCAACATACTGCCTGGCTAGTGCTCTCCTGACTCACCCCTTGCTGGAGGCTTTGCCTGCCTTCCCCACCCGTGGCCACAGCTCTCCAAGTTTCCCCTGGCATTAGCTGTCACCACAAGGAGCAATCCTACCACTTTCCTGCCCTGCTGCCTCCTGCGTGGTAGCCTTGAACATACTGGTGGAGTCATGCAGTGGTGGGGGTTAGACTATGTGTCCATGGCCTTCCCCACCCGTGGCCACAGCTCTCCAAGTTTCCCCTGGCACTAGCTGCCACCACAAGGAGCAATCCTACCACTTTCCTGCCCTGCTGCTTCCTGCGTGGTAGCCCCCAGTGGTGGGGGTTAGACTACGTGTCCATGCTGAGACTTACCTTTATTTTTTGTTGTTGTCAGGTTATCTGTCATTGGATACCATCCTTCACCCTGGACTGTGAGGCTGCAGGAATACTTTGGGCAAGACCAGCAAAAGGGCAGGTGAGGGACAAGAATGAGTAGTGGCCACTGGGCTGAGGAGAGGGACTGCTGGTGGATCCTGGCTTAAAGTCCCTCTGAGATTGTGGCCTCACTGTGTTTCTGCCTTGAAGCATCTCCTCATTTGGAGCCAAATATTTGGTGTCCATCTATCAACAGAGATACTTGATACAATTGTCTAAATGAGTGAGATGTGTATAATCCCCGACTGGCTCTTGACTGAGAGCAGATATGACAGTGATTAGCCACTTTGGGGCAGCTTCTCATCTGGGGAAAGATGGATATGATACGAGAGATGGAAATCTCAGAGGTGTGGGAGTCAGCTGCTGGGTGAGGTTCAACCTAAACATGGGCTTTGAACTCGGCGTCTAAACCCAGAGACCTTCTCCAAATAACTGTGAAGCTCATTGGCAGCTGTCACACACACAAGCTTGTACAGAGTTGTACTGCTGTCTGTGGAGAAGCATATGCACACACACAAGCATCAAATCTTTCCAAGTTACAAATTACACTTCACCATGTGTAATTTAATTGCCAGTCACTAACCACCACATCTTTAAGTAATCACTTATTTTCCCCACTGGACAAAGGCACTGCATTGGTTTTAACTATATACTTATAAAAGGCAAAGGCAGGGCTTTTTTCTAGATCATCTTTCCACAGGTAGCTGAAGTCACACAGGTTCCTAAGCCCTGTTCTTGAGGAAATCTAAGGGTATTGTTTTGTTTTAGTTTTTGCCATCTAGGCAGTACCCACCAATATCATAGTCAAGATTTGCCAGTGAAGCCCAAGGGACTATGATGTAGACCACAATTTTCTCTTCTCCTGTGAAAAAAAAAAAAAAAAGGTTGCCTTGAATCTAGAAGATGAAAAAAATATTTAGTAGTATGAAGATGACAATTTCATCTCATTCCACATAAAGTGATTGATCACAATAAGGCTTGATCAGAAACAGAGGTGCCCTAGCATTTTGCTTCAAACGTGTTGAATTCAAAGAGCCTGGCAGGAAAAGATCTGGGGAGGAGTTGCAGCCCCTGGGAGGCTTGTTCAGTTTCACAGCAAATTAGCAGATGCAAACATCTGCTCTGTTTCCCCAAATCAGACAAGCTAGGGAGGTACTGGAGCAATGGCTGTATCTAAGACAATGCAAGTTGGAGGTCTAAACTAGCAATAACCTCTCAAATAACAGAACTTACATGCACAGGGAGACAAATACATCTCAGTGACTTTTGTGTTGGGGCTTTGGACATTTCTCCTGACAGTTCAGCTAACACAAATATCTGTTTTCCTTGAATTGAGTGTTTCCCATTGCATTACCATGAAATATATTTAATGAATAGATGTTACTTTTACATCTCAAAGTTAATGCCAGATTTTACTTGTGTTCTGTGGCAAGTCACAGTCTCCTAGGG
>NW_008601161.1:3370-3649 GCF_000691845.1 Merops nubicus | reverse complement strand
CCTCCCCGCCCGCCACCAGCCCGCCTAAGAGGATTGCGTTTCCTTTAATATCCGCGCCGGCTGGAGCGATCCGCCTGCGCTCGCTCGGGGTCCGTGACAGAAACGCACAACCCTCCTCCATGGAGGCCTGACAGACCCCGCACCCCCTTCCCTTGGCGTGACTGAACCCCCCCTGGTGTGACAGAACCCCCCTGCCCTTAGTGTGACAGCCTCCCCCTTGGTGTGACAGACCCCCGCCCCGGAGTGCTGGGGAAGGTCTGTCCAAATTGGCACGAGGCT
>NW_008601161.1:0-3357 GCF_000691845.1 Merops nubicus | reverse complement strand
TCGGAAAAACTCGGTGCTGGTGCTGCCGCTGCTGGAAATGACTGACCGGCAAAGTCAGGGTGGATCTGCAGGAGTTTGCGGTCAAAGATGAGCTGTGCTGGGCAGCGCTTGTTTTGCTTTTCTTGGCTCTGAAAAAGCCCATAGGTGTAAAAGCCCATAGGTGTACATGTTCCAGGCAGGTAACTGCGGTTTAGCTGCTGTGTTACCTCAGAACAGGACTGCGGATACAGCCGTGAAACCGAGCAGAAGAACATTGGTGTATGACTATATATAGCATCCGTGTCGGCTATTAGTGCGGTCTCAGCATGAATTTGGGAAGCACGGTTGTCAGCAAGCATTGCAAGTCATCTCTTTGGAGGGCTAATAAAACCTTTCTACCCCTCTAGCATGTGTCCTGTGTTGTTCCATGCTCTACGTAATAGGCCTCTGGAGAATTAAAAGAGATTATTTTATAGCCACTATTTCTCATACTTCTCTGCCTATAAATCCCCACGTCCTTTTTGCCACACGGTGTGTTCTGTGGAGCTCTAAGGGGATAAAAATTGCAACAATAAATGTGTAGAAAAGTATTATATGTAATCATGTCATTAGCTAAGAATCTAATAGTTGAGGCTGTCACAGGCAAGTGAGGGATTTTTTCCTTTTCAGATACTCCTGTCTAGCTCACAAGGTCATAAAGTACTAGACCTCTCAATTCCAAAGTCACCATGCACTTCCATTCTTGCAGATTTGGGCTGCAACTCATCTGAGTAAGACACAGAATATATTCCTAGTATAACATAGTTTGAAGAGATGTGATGGGTTTGTGGTGTGAGTTGAGCTAGGCTGGTAGTAGGAGCCTAAAAATACTATTTGTTTCCTGGTGTCTTTGTCAGTGTTGTTATGATGAACCATCCAGCAAAGCACTGGTGTAAGTCTTAAAGATGACATGTGCCTGTGCAAACGAGGGAGGTCTTGTTTGGAGAAGTCTGTGGAGATACCAGAGAGCACAGTTCTGAGTCCCTGAGGTCCTGTTGTCTTGGCAGAGGTTGTTCATGCATCAGCCCCAGGGAGTCACCTCAAGCCTGAGGGGTGCCTTGGGTGCAAACTGGGGTGCTGGTGGGGTCTGACGGCTGGGCTGCTCTACCTCCACTTAGGTCATCAGCCACGGGAAGACTTGTCTGGTTTGATTTGCACGTGTTACAGGTGGGCATCTGGTGATTTTGGCCTCATTATGACAACTGCGGTGGTTGTTTCTTGTGTCAGTGGATCTAAACATTGTTTATTTCAAGGGAATGAAAGCCATTGGTGTCCTAACACAGTTATACAGCAAAAAATCCTTCATTATTGTTGCTAAAACTCTAATTAAAAAAAAAAAGCCTCCAGATAGGAATGATAGAGGAAGATTGTTTTGTTGTCATCATGTATCCAAAGCAACAGACAAGGAAATTGTCACCTGGGAATTAAAAGTCTGATTGATGGGATTTCTGATGGTGTGAATGGGATGGCATTGTGGCAGGTCTGCAATATCACGCTGGCTTGGAGAGATGTTAAATCCTTCTGAGTTGTTTTATCGTGTTGCTTATTGCTGGATTTGGGCACCTGGAGTTTATTTAATGTGTCCTTATAGTCAGATGTATTTATAAAGCGTTTATACACAGTCTTCTCTTGTTATTGATGCAACATATCTACTAAAACTACGGAGTGACTGCAAAACTTTCATCTATGGAAAATCTATGGAAACCATCTATTTTTCTATTATCTTCAGATGCTGTTATCTTCAGTTCCTCACAGTCCAGGAGAAATTTCAGTTGCACAGAGTAGGGAGTGCATGTGCCCATGTACGTGTGTCTTGTTGAAAGCTAAATAACTGACATAAAAACATCTCATATTGGGCAACTCTGTCTTGCCTTAGAAGTGTTTAACCTGAGAGTTACATGGGCCCATCTTTGGATGCTATTTTCTTAGTTTAAACAAAAGCAATTGTCCATCTGTGACAGAGCAGACTTGGTAACATCAAAAATGTTGTTCTGTCTTATAAGATCCCAGAAATATTTTGATTACTATACACTGGGGAAATGGACAAGGCAAATGTGTCAGTGGCTTGATGTGGCAAATGACATTAAAAAATAGTGTAAGGCTAGGGGAAGTAAGAAATCAGGCACTTAATTATGAGGTAAAGTGCTAATGAGGGGAAGAAGGCAATTGTGTAAAATGGGCTGGACCAGGGCAGTACTCAAAATGAAATGTGATATTTAAACAGCTAGAATTAGTAATCATGTCATCCAGAAGATGGTACTTTTGGTGACTGCACATGTGCCCTGGCACCTTGACTTCTAAGTCAATGAGTGTCTGATGTACTAAATTACACTGTTCTTTGCTGTGTTTCTTCAATGACTTTCCCCCAAAATTCAGGAAGTGTAGACATGATGAGCTTGCAGCATCTGCTGGAAGCTGCCAACAGTCAGCTGAAGAATTTGGATTGAAGTTTTAAAAGCTTCAGAGCAATTTAGGTGCTTAGAGCCCAGTCATAAAAGTAAATGAAACACTGATGCATTTAAATGTCTGTTTGTGCTGAAACCTGATGTATTGGTGAAGGTGGCTGGCTGGCTGCCTCAGGTTGGAGGACAAGATAACTTGGATGAAAAGGCCGAGTTTGTATCCTTAGGTTCCTCTGGAAATTTGAACTTAAGCCACTAACCCAGTTTATAGCAATAGTTAGCTCTTTGTCCTCTCTTTTGTAACCCAGCCTCTCTAAGTGAGTAGCACAGCATAGTTCAGATGGAAGGGACTATAATGACCATCTAGTCCAACTGCCTGACCACTTCAGGCCTGACCAAAAGTTCAAGTGTGGTATTAAGGGCATTGTCCAAATGCCTCTTCAGCACTGACAGGCTCGAGGCATTGACCAGCTCTCCAGGAAGCCCCTTCCAGGGTCTGACCACCCTCTCAGTAAATGAATTTTTCCTCGTGTCAATTCCAAACCTCCCCATACAGATGCAGAGCTTGGAGCCATTCCCACGTGCCCTGGCAGTGGGTTCCAGGGAGGAGAGATCAGCAGCTCCCTCTCCACTTCCCCTCCTCGGGAAGCTGCAGAGAGCAGGGAGGTCGCCCCTCAGCCTCCTCCCCTCCAAACCAGACAGACCCCGTGTCCTCAGCTGCCCCTCAGAGGCCACGCTGCCAGCCCCTTCACCAGCTTTGGTGGCCTCCTCAGGACGTGTCCAGGACCTTCACACCCTTTTTGAAGGCAGGGCCCAGAGGCTCTGGCAGGGCTGGAGGTGAGGCCGCCCCAGCGCCAGATCCAGCGGGTGAAGCAGCTCCTGTGCCCGGCTGGTTCTGCTCTGCTGGGTGCACCCCAGGAGGGGGTTTGTCCTCGTG
>NW_008601160.1:0-892 GCF_000691845.1 Merops nubicus | reverse complement strand
TCCTGCCTGTGCCCCTTCTCCTGCCCACGGCCTCATCCTGCTCCACGCACAGACCTGCAGCCTGTGGTTAACACATCCATCCATAAGGCAGGACGCAGGGTACCCCCCACACACAAGCCTGGGCTCAGCCCCATCTCTCCCCATGGTGCTCAGCACCACAGCCACCACGGGCATCTGGGCAGGACAGGGCACAGACCAGCGTGGCTTCAAGCCCTGACACCCACTGGAAAGTGCTTTTCAAGCCCAGGCCAGACTCCTATTTCTGCTTCCCTGTCTTTAAACATTTCCTCTAGTAAAAGCAAAGCAGTCCCACCAACCCAAATTGCTGATATGCCACTTAACCCCTGGGGAGCTGGTTCCTCTACCCAGCGCTGCTCGTTTCTCTGCCTTCCCCTGTCAGCCAATTTCCTCTCTGGGCCAGATGACCCAAATTTGCTTTTCCTTTGTGGGAAAAACCTCCCCACCATCCAACATTGCCACAACGACTCGAAACCTGGCTCCCCACGCCTCAAATCTTACTGACTCCAAGAGGCATCCCCGTGCCCAGTGACTTGGCACAGTGCAGCTGCACGGGGATCCCAGTGTCACCCGTGCACAAATACACATCAGAATAAACCCCAAATGCTCGGGGGGCATGGCTGGGCATGAGGCCGGACCTCCTGCCCCCCAAACCCGGGCTGGGGGTCTGTACAGGGTGAGGATGTACAGGAGCCACGTGTGGCACCCACCGCTGCTTTCCCGGCCCCAGCAGGCTGTGCCCTGGTCCCGAGGTGTGGCAGGGAGGCAGGAGGGACACACCTGCCCAAGCAGAGTCCATCCAGGCTCTCATCACCCCAAAATCCCCAGCGGGTCTGGCTGCTGAGAGGTACATCCCCCCTGCACTGGGGGGGCC
>NW_008601159.1:0-7539 GCF_000691845.1 Merops nubicus | reverse complement strand
GGTCGCTGTCGGCGGAGCTCTCGTTCTCATGAGGAAAGGGGACCCCCAAATGTCTCCTTTTCAGCTGCTGCGGCCCCGCCGGCCTTCTGCCCGGAGGCGCCTGACTTTGAGGCCGTGTCCGTGAGGCGCTGCTGCCGCCGCCTTGTGCCGGGCACGCAGAGCTAAAACACTCCTGAAAGGCCTCAGGAAAGCCTGAGGCTTGTTCTGAAGGACAGATCTCGGCCAAAAGTTAGGGTTTGTTCGTCGTCAGAATTCATCACCTGGCTTACAGCTTTAACCTATGAAACGGTGACATTTTATAGATCCCTTGAAAGGAATATTTTTTTCTTAAGTAATTTACATTTCAGTCCATATTAGTTCATTGCTTTCCAGACACCTTTGAATTTGTCCTCAAGAAGTTGACGTTGCATGTGCACATGTGACAATGTTAAATATTTTAAGAAAATGAGATGTAAGGAAAAACAGACAAATGGTTTGAAGAAGAGAAATTCACAGTGAAGGTGCAGAGGGAATTTGCAATACAAACAAGGCTGGTAAAAATGCTTCTACCTGCTGCCACAGGCTTTTGAATGGTAGCAAGAGTCCTAAATCCTATTACTATTTTATGTGGTATTTGTTAATACATTAGCTCATCAGTATAAAATAATGTGAATTACTAAATAAATGTATTCCTTCCAACGTAATTAAGTAGTGGATTGACAAAACACCCTCCCTGAAAATCAGACCTGCAGGGGATAACGATGCTGCAGAGATGCAGACCTGTCTGTTGCTTTATTTCGTTTTCTGGGGAACCTGTGACTGGCATTAGATGTGCTATGGTGTGGGCAAAACACTTAAGTATCCTTCTCTAATATGTATTCTGTGCTCCATGCATGACAAGTTCAAGGGGCCTAAACTCATTCTTACTAAATTTATTAAGCACACTGTTTAACAAATTAAATTAGCAGTGGACAGCTTAAAACCAGAGACCCTTTCCCATACAGTCCTACTTAACCAGTAGAAATCTCTGTGAGGTGATAATGTAGGTGTCAATTACTCAGATTGTTACATGGGACTCAGAATGGCTCCAGGTTAGGGTGATTAAATCAAACCCCTAAGCCAAAGCATCCTTTATCGATTTAGCCCCCGGACCAATCAGGGCCAATAGCTACAATATAACTTCATTTCAATTCCCAGTGCATAAATAATCTCTGTTCTGTTACTATGGGGTGCTAGTTCTTCTGGCATTAGCCTGCTAGCACCCCATCCTGGGCAAGACTGTAATAAAGACGGTATCTCATCTCTGTGTGTGGATTGGATTTTGCACACAAGGTGTGCAAAAAATACAAGGTTTTGAAACCTTTGAAACCTTGCAACAAGGTTTCAAAAAGTGATTGGACAAGTTTGTGGAAGTGAAAAACAAGCTAGGGCTAGAACTGCCAAGACAATACTTTTTGCTCAAGAAGGTGCTGAGCTGCAACTCAGTGGAGAATGGGGAAAGTTTGATGCCTGCTGGTATAACTCTCCCATCTGTTCCCCAGGCTCCTGTTGTAGTTTTCCCCAGGAAGACCACAAACACATCACCATGCCCCCTCACAGCCTTGCAATGACACAGAAGCATTTCTTGCCTTTGGGGAAACAGCAGAAGTCAGGTCACCCCAGAGCTAGGGGCAGATCTCGTTTCAGGAAAGTCACTTTCTTTATCAGGGTTATCGCCCTTGCCACATAATAGGAGAGGGGTTGGGTTAGCAGGACTTTGGGTCAGTCCTGGCATGGCTGTGTTCACTTTGTGAAGGTCAATTGTCATACTTGCCTGGTTATACCAGCAGATAAGCTCTGGGTAGGTGTAACTAGAGGAAAGGTAGATAGTAGATCTGAGTTTCTCAGAGCAAAAAAGCAGCAACCTGATTGGAGACACAGGGTTGCCATGATGCTTGCCAGGCAGAAGCCCTCAGAAAATCCAATACAACTTGATTACAAGCCCTGAAGCTTGGTGCTCCTTTTGCCACAGAATTGATGAGAATGACCATAGGTATCTCATGCTGCTAGGAGGGGCCATTCCCAAACTCCTGAGCTCTCCCTCAGTGGCTGCCACCTGGCTGTCCATTGCTAAGACACCATGGCAAAGACACAGTAGGTAGCAGAAGAACCATGTCCACCACCTTCACCTGGTGCACCTACCTAGACACATGTCTGAAGCTTAAGACTTTGGAAAGAGAGTGATGAAATGACATAAGGAGGAGAAAGCACAAAAAAAAAATAAGGGAGAGAAAGCACAACACAAATTCTGTAAATACCAGCTAGGCTGCTTCCTGGAAATTATATCTCATGATACATTTGTTTTTATGTTTTCTTGGGCCATCATAAAGAGAGGTAATATTCTGATCATGTCTCATAAACCCATTCCTATTGTTTACCAGGTAACCAGTTAATAACATGAGAAGTACATGCCCAAGGAAAAGGATAGCTCATTCCATTCCACAGCCTGCAAACCTTCCTGACCTACGAAGTCCAATTGGCTTTTTAGTCAGCAATCCTGTGCAAGATGTGCCCGCATCCACTGGAAGAACAAGAGCAGTATTTAGTAAGTCCTGTGGAGATTTCTATTAGAATTTATCCTAATACTATGAGCAAAAACATAACACTGATGAAAGAACAAGTAGCAGAATCCTCACTATATGCTACAAACATTGCAAATGGAACTCCAGATGGGCTCTTGGGAGGTATCAGGTCTAGTTTTTCACCAGTTCCCTACAGTGGAATGCTGGAACAATGGAAGCTGATAGCTTCTTTTACAAGCAATTAGAGCCATCAGAAAAACCCAGTGAATAGTCTGTCTCCCTTGTTAGCAACTCTTCTATGTTTCCATCTAACCACTCAGCAGTGAAATTTAATGTCTAGAAGTGTAAAAGGATCACTGAGCTTGAAACTGGTAACCCCACCTGAAGGTGCAGGTTTAACCTCTTTTCTGTGGTGTTTCTTGCTGCTGTTGTTTTTAATTTCTCTCGGGTCAGCAGCACTGTCTCTAAGCAACAGGAGAAAGCTGCAGTCCTGCATGAAGCCATAGCCTAGTGTCCCTAGCACATGAACTGCGTGGCAGAGGCAGGAAAGAACGGTAACATCAAGAGGGAATTCCAGAGAGGCTCCAAACCCAGATCCTGAGGCCTGCTCCAAGAGTTGACACAGGTAGGGCATGATTACTTGTGTACATGTATGAGAGAGAGAGAGCAGGAGGACAAGAGCCAGTAACACAGAGAGCTTACTAGCTATGTCATTACTTTGTGTATTACAGAGCAGAGGAGTGAAGCATGCACTTTGATACTACAATAAATTGTTGGGCCAGGTGCTGGCTTCTCTCTGCTGTGTCCTGTCAGGCCAGCTTGTTACCTCATCTCTTCCAGCCTGTCCTCTTCCCATTCCTTGTCCTTTTGTACTGCACAGATCTGATTAATACACGCCCAGTGGGGAGAGCAAGCAATTTGCTAAGAAACTCAGAAGCAGCAGCAGGCCAATAAATTGCATTATATGAAAGAACATATATCACTGTGGTGGGAATGCAGGCAGCTTGCAAGCTGACAGTCAAGATCATCTTAAATGGGCTCATTCTGCCTGTTTCCCATTACCAAAGTATCTGACTTCCCTCACTTTGCCCTCACTTCCAGTACCGTGTATGTTGTCTTCTCTTCCTTGACTAAATTTTTCTCAGCTTCTATTGTAATCCTACCTGGGAAATAATTTTGTCCAGACTTCTGCAGTCTGTGTATCTGTGAGCCTGTGTCTGTGCATCTGAGTTTGTGAGTCTGAGCCTGAAGTCTGAATGACTCCAAGTGTCCTATTCTCTTTATCTGTGGTTCAGATTTGCTCACTGACAGAGATACTTGGTAGGATGCACTTTTGTCTCCTAGATCCAGTTGAGCTTATGTTACAGTGACAGCTAGAGTATGGAAAGGAAACACCTGAAGAAAGAGATTGAGAAACTCCTGTAAGTAGTAACTGCCCACATCTGCCTTCATTGCATCCGAGATGGACTTATTTTCATTGCAAAGGGGGTTGTACAACCTAGCTGGATGAGAACTGTAAAATCTTAGTCTTTTTTGCTGGAAAGTATGAACAGACTCCCTCTGAGATGCTCTTCAGTTTCTTATGTGTGGTCTGCAGTGAGACCTGACTGCATGTGACGATAGAGACATCACAGCCCAGAACTTGCTCTGTGTCAGTGGGAGTGACCAGGGAGGTGCAGAGTTCCTCCCTTGCCATGCAGTCAGAACAGCTCCTGTCTGGAACAGGCCCCCTGGTTCTTGCAGTAGTGTCTCATGCTTTCTGATGCAGGCGTGCCCAGCGGACAGCTCTTAGGAGATGTAAGCAATGTCACCTCTATTCCATACACATCCTGTGCCCATCTTCCCTAGGACTGCTTGCATGGATCAGTAGTACTTAGGAAAGATTGCAGAATCAGACCTCCCTTGAATAAGAACAACAGGCACCAGTGAAGCATCTCTTTTAGTCTCTTGGCTGTACAGTGAAATCCTCCTGTAAGTCCCCAGACTTTAATTACCTGAATAATATTTTTACTTCTTCCTACATTTTGGAGCCTTTGGGGAAGACAGCAGTGTGGTTTGAGGGAAGCTGAGATTAGTGATGTTGCAGAAAACTAACACGATTCCTGCTTAGGGGGTGTCTGTGGGAAATCCTGCAGCAGATTCCTAGCCCCAGATCAGAGCAAATTTAGCCCCAGTCTTGCACTAGCTTTACAGTCATCCATTACATTTCTTAGACACTGGATTGCTTAGAATCAGTCACAATTTTGAGTTATTTTCTTGCTTTAAGGGGAGATTATGTTGGCATCAGACTACAAGAAAATGAATCTGATCCAAGAGGACATAGGCAGCCCACCTCTCTAGGTGACATGGCAATCATCAAACTTCTTACTTCCTATCCTCTTTAACTGCAGGGCTACTGAGAAGTCGGAAGGATGGCTCTTTGGTATGGCTAAATGACCTGTTTCTACAAGGATCAATAAAAGCCCATTACTAAAATGACCATCTAAAGAGATCGGATAGGAATAGCACCCGGGTGTAGCATATCCAAAATAATTCAAGTTTCTGATGATTTTTCAACAAGACAAAGCTTATCCACAGAGGACAATTTGTAAAGTTAAAGTCAACTAACCAAAGGGAATTCTTTGCAAACTGAATCTGTCTGGGTACAACAAAACTTCTTTCTGCTAAGCTGAGAAAGTCTTTCTAGGTGTGTGTAAAACCCCTCAAACCTCAGCAAGTGTCTTACAACTGATGAAGTGCCTGGTGCAGTTGAGACAATACTGGCTCTAGATCACATTTCCCTGCATTTCTTTGGTCTTTCTGTCATCACTCAGATTCTTCTGTGTTTCCAGGTCCATTACAACTCGGCCTTTCCACATTACTTTGCTGCGGCTAAGTGACCTGGATACTCAAACGGTGCTGACAGGAGAGAAAAGATGAGTATTGCAAAGCTAAGGCCCTGCTGTTGCAGGGGGTTACACCAGTGTGAAAATGGAGCAAAAGCGGCAGTGAATCAAGTGCAGGACTACTTTTTGCATTTACAACACCAGGCTAGTAATCTTCTTGTTCAGAACGCTGCGTAGGAATTTTGCAGCTCACAACAAATACACACATCCCAACCAAATTGACAGAGAAGCTATGACATTACCTACATATGCTGGAATATTAATGGTAAAGGGCAGGAAAGACAGCAATATCTTTGGGGGGAAGTCTATTACTACAGCTACTGTTTATTCTAGCTCTCTTATACTAATAAAGGAAAGGACTTCATTCTACAGAAAGCAATCACTACTGTTAGACCAGCAGTGGTTGAGGATGGGTGGATGATAGATTGCAACATCCTGCAATAAACTGTCATAGTTCTCCTTGTTATGGCAGAATATAAGCATTCAGGTAGCATTCAAGACCACAGGCTAGGCACAACAGTATGAATTTAAAGCTAGCACTTTTGTTTGGGATTGCCATCTGGCTGCCAAGGTTGTACTAAGTCTGTGCCCAGTCTTCTTCCCTAGTCCACTCAGGTGTCAAAGAAGAAACCATGAGGGGACAGTACCTAACTTTGGCTAGTTCCTGGCCTCTGGTGCTCTCTTACACTGTTTGGCCTCACTGAGGAGCCAAAGTTGCTTTGCTAGGCAGTGTACCCTGTAAGCAGTTGTACAAACAAGTAAAATTCTCCCTGCACAGCCCACCTCTTTACTACAGATTTTCTGCCCTCCTCTTTTCTATGGATTCTGCAGATCCTTCATGGCCTCCTTGACTCATTCTCACTCCCTTGTAAACTGACAAATCTTCCAGCTAGATGCTATAGGTCTGAGATAAGGCATTAGTCAGAGGAACGAAAGATGTGGAATTTGGCTAGAGACCTTTAACCCTGCAAGAGAGACTTCCTTCCATACTTCTATGGTTTTTTTTGTAAGCTACTTTATGCTGCTTAGCAGAGTGTGCCAACACCATAGGTCTTAATTGTGGGTCATGTTTAGGCAGGTACATACAATCAGTGCTGTGTTTACAGAAGAGACCCCTCAGAAGGGCACTCTGACTCTTGCGTAGGCATTTACTGACACTGTTCAAGGAAGTTTGGTATCTATATCCGAAGAATCTTTCCTAGATCCCATAAAAGGATCAGAGGTGGCACCTGTCAGAGAGCCTTAATTTCTTCCTTCATTGCAGTGTGAAAAAGAGGAGAAAAAGAAAACAGTGTTAAGACAATTTTTACTTGCATTGCATTGCAATCCCATGGAAGCTGCACAGAGATTAAACAGAACAAAAGAGCAACTTCTGTAACTACAAGGTCCTCTGTGTTAGCTGTGCACCTGCAGGGAAAAGATGCTCTAGAGCCTGGAAGTACCCTTCTGCCAAATCATACAGTAGTAAGAAAATTGCACAAGATTTTACAGTTCAGTTGTTGCAGAGCTAAATAACGTTACCCTGGTCTCCAGATTAGATTAGATTAGATTATCTTACTTTTGGCAAATCATTTAATCTCTGTCCTGTTCAACCTGTGGTACAGGCTGGGTCACCATTTTCAGTTAAAAACCTCCAGAAAGAAAGAGACTACATTTCCTCGGGCACAGTGACAACATAGCGTGCCGTCAGGCTGCATAGCAGAGTTGATTGGGTCTCGTCGGCTCTAAAGACAGGCAGCAGAGCCTGTTTGGGAGTTGGGTAGTCTCAGGGTCTGTGAGTCACAGTGGCTGTGAGTCTGAGATTCTTTGAGTCTTAGTCTGTCAGTCTCAGTGTCAGTGAGTCTGAGCCTAAGAGTCTGTGTGTCTTTGAGCCTGTGTCTGTGCGTCTGAGTTTGTGAGTCTGAGTCTGAAGTCTGAATGACTGTGAGTCTAACTCTGACTATGAATGTCTGGGCATCTGAGTTTGTGAGTCTAAGCTCGACTCTAAAAGCCAGGTTCTGTGAGCCAGAGTCTGTGAGCATGAGTGTCTGTGAGTCTGAATCTGAGAGTCTCACTGTCCGTACGTCTGAGCGTCTGTAAGCCTGAGTGTCTGTGGATTTTTCCTCCAGGGGAAG
>NW_008601158.1:0-16891 GCF_000691845.1 Merops nubicus | reverse complement strand
ATATATAAAAGGACCATTTTTTTTGTCTGTATAGGTATATACAGCATTTCAGGAGATATGGAGACCATGTAACAAGGGGCATGTCCACCATTAGCCTCCGTCATTGCTTGTCAGCCCCAGCAGTGATCTCTGTGCTCCTGTTTTTAGGTGCTCGGGACACTGAGTATCTTCTCTTTTACAGGCTTCCTGTCTTCTTCCATTAATCTTATTTGCTAGAAAGATGAAGTGAGCTCAAAATCACCTCTTTACACTGGTGGAAGTCAGTCAAAATGCTGCAATTTAGTTAAGTATAGTAATAACCTTCCTATTTTTTTTTTTTTTTATTCTATTTAACTATGCAGATTTAAACCAAATTATTTATCATAGTATAGTCATTAGATTGTTCTTAGTGCTTTAGGTAGCATCTGTGTGCTCTTACAGGGGTAGTGTTGTTAATGAAAGGACCAGTACTAGGAGGAATACATAAGACGCATCTTTATTTCTCTTATCAGCTAGCTGTAAAGTACTTTGAGCCATTCCATCTTCTCAGTAGCCACTGCTGTCATCAGTCAAACATACAGAACAGAGAATGAGCAGCACCTCCTTATCTTTTCCACCTTATTTATTTTGTGGTTCCTTTTTATAGTTGTGTATCCCACTTTTTTGGATGTATTATTGAAACAGTGAAGTCATCACTAAGCACGTGGATGAAACCAAATTCCAAATGTGATGAGTAAAATTGATGAAGTGTTCTTACCAGAGACACTCAGTTCGAAGGTCTCTGCTTGTTCCAAGGCCACAACCCTTGCTAGAAATAGAATGCAGCAATAAATTGAAAGAAAGCAATAATTCAGCCTTAAAATTCTGGAAAGACTGAGAATATGCTTCGAGCTTGCAGCAGTCCACATAAATTCCCTTTTTTAAAATTAGAATTTAAGAAAATTTGAAGTAGATCTTGTATAAAATGCATCCTGTTTGGAATGCAGACACTGCAATCTTTGTCAAAATTCATCCCAGTCCCATCATCTGTTAATCTACTGTATAAAGCATAGAATAAGATTCCCATGGTCTGCATTATTCCAGCTTTGCCTGCTCTTGGCCAGTCAGCAAGCGGACTTTAGGCTGGTGGACCCTGGTACAACTCCTCATAACTTAAACCAGAAAGACTGTGCAGTAGAGGAAGATCCAGTTCTGGGTTTCTTGTCCATAGGAGGTGATTTTTAAAAGTAAAATATAATAAACTGGAGGTTCAGTCCCTGGAAAGCTGTCTGTCTTTGATTTATCTCCTTCCATACCTATCTCTGTCTATAGTCCCATACATTTTTGGTGTGAGAATACTATTGAAAATACGTTCTAGGAGCCTAAATAAAATGGGGAAAAGGTGTCTATTCAGGATCAATCTTTGTGTAAGGATACATTTAAATCCTGTGAATGCTGTTCCTTTCTCTTGTCCATCATCTCTTGGCGTGCATAGATTTAATTGGCTGTTTTTAAAAATTCCCACTGTCATCAAGGTCTCATAAACATCGGCAAAATAATCCCACCTAGATTCCATTGCTTTCAGATTGAGAGACTGAGCCTGGCAAATCTGCATAGCTCAACCTCCCCCAGATTCTCTGGGAACTGATGGCTCTGACCTGCACCTCCTTGACTTCTGCAGTGACTTTGTGGTGATCAGAATTGGAGAGAACTTCCCAGATGACCTTCAGCAACACCTTTCCCTCTGCCAAGGTGCCATTGTATGATTTGCTCTTCATGCCTCTGTTTGCTCAGCATAGTGCTTCTTACTGCTGGACAGATGGTTTTAGTATTTCCAATCACCACAAGATCTCCCATATGATTTCTCTGTTCAACAATGATTTCCATGTTTATTTTCAGTGCCCACATGATGGCTTTGTTTATGCCAGCTCTGGGCTGTCTGTATCCCCCTGTAAACCACAGCTACGCTATCACCCCCTGTCTGCTACTTCTCTGTGATTTTACTATTTTTGTGCTGTCCTTACAAGTAGTTGTTCTGGGAATGGAACGCTTCTCTACCTCGTTTGTGTATCAGATAATTCAAACATGCTGACCCAGTGGCTTTCCTTTAGGTGATTATTTTCTCTCTAACATTGTGCTCTTTGCCAGTACCTCTAGCCTTGCCTAAATATGTGAATATTTTAATCTATCCATGGAAATCCACATTTTTCTGCTTTAGACTGGCACAGTATATACAGCTTTTTTTGAAGTACAAAGAGGACTCATCTGGTGGCCCACCACCTTTTCTTCCTTTTGAATAATAAACTTGTTAGATGGACTAGAGAAAAGATTTATTTTTAATTATTTTTTTTTTTCCCTAACAGTAAATCTATGCTATTCATGAAGGGATGTGTTTGTGTTCACATAAACATTTTCTAATGCTGGTTTCTTTCTTAACATCTGGGGTTCTTCTGTAGTACAAAATCCAGTTAGAGCACTGTCATCACTTGAAATGGATAATGGGATTTGGTCTGTGAGCTTAGATGGGTGCCGTGTTCCAACACTGCCCTTGAGTCAAGTTACATTCCAGATATCAAACCAGGGCTGATGAGGTAACATGGTTAAAATATGATTTAGCTGCACCTCAGTTGCAAAATATTTTTAGCCTGGGCAAAACACCATCATTTTGGTGCTCAGGTAGTGGGCTTATTTTTGCAGCAGTGCTGACCCATGTGCTGAGGCTGGGATAGCAGCTCCTCTGTGGTCGCTGTGATTTAGCTGATATCTATAAACTGCTTCTTCATTCCTGCAAATGCTCTGAAAATTCTCTATTAGCAGCCTTGATGATTCCTTGTGTCCTCAAAAATAAATTTGATCTAGGTCTGATTGATGCTGTTGCCTCATTCAATCTAGTGTTGTCTTCTACATGGAGTGTAAATGAACAGGAAAAGAAATAGAAGAATAGGTATCCACCACTTACCTTGTCTCCTAGAATGGGCCTCTGTAAATCAATCTGTTTCAGTAGAAAAGCCACAGGTTGATTTATACCTCATCTAGAAATTAGTAGTAATTGAGAAGGATGTAGGATTAACACCCAAGGGTGCTATCCCTGGAGGTGATCAAAGAAATAAAGTAGATCTCCTATTTTAGTTCTCTACTTTGTGTTTCATTTTTAGGCTGAGAATCTGTTTCCTCACTCTGTCAGACCACAGTCTTTATTTCAGGAGTGTTTGCAATGACTTGAATAAATTGCTGCTTGGAGCACTCTCACCAAATTACTGCTCTTCATCAATAGGAAAAAGCAGTCTCACTAAATACCAATATGTGTTTCTTGAACACATATTGAGATCATGCAGCACTTGCAGTCGCCTTGGAATTGATTGGATAAATGCACTGTTCTGATAGGTCTTTTTTAAAAAAGATGATAGGTCTTTTTAAAAAAATTGGAGCAACTCTAATCCATACAAATAGCAGGAGATTGATGCCTTTTCCTAATCAATTCAGCAGTCCTTCATAGAATCATTATGGTTGGAAAGGACGTCTAGGATCATCAAGTCCAACCTCCATCCCAACATCTCCCCAAACACTAAACCATGGCCTCAAGTGCTGCATCTACTCGTTTTTTGAACCTCTCCAGGGATGGTGACTCCACTACCTCTCTGTTCCAGTGTCTAACCACTCTCTCAGTGAAGAAATTCTTCTTAATATCCAATTGACACTTCCCCTGGTGCAACTTGAGCCCATTTCCTCTCATCCTATCATCAGTAATTTGGGAGAAGAGACCAACACTGGCCTCACTACGACCCCCTTTTAGGTAGCTGTAGAGAGCAGTAAGGTCACCCCTCAGTCTCCTCTGAGCATTAGCCATGATCAGCAGCAATGCAAGTGATGGGAAGTGGGAAGAAACGACAAGAAAGGGCAGGTAAGGAGTGGGTAAGGAAGAGCAGTGTCAACTCTCTGGATTTAGGTGCCTCTTTGGATTTCATGAGATTTGAGGTGCTTGGATACAAACCTTTTTTTTTCTGCACATGAACTAAAGCCCTGAGACTTGGCTCTTGCTTCAGGACTGTGAGACTGATGTTTCTGTCCTGCTGGGACCAGGTTTGGTGCCATTTGGTAGCAACAGGTGATGGAAAAAGTGAGCAGAAGTGGTGTCCAGCGACCCCAGGCATCTGTGGTTTTGGTCTTCTCCTCTCAATGATGTGCTCACAGGCACTAATTGTGCTGTCTCCAGCCTTGAGCTGGGGTAAAGGCTTCTGAAAAAGTGTTGATTTAGCAGCGTGCAGAGACATGGATCAGCTAATGTCTTCATAATATGGTTTAAGGTACATTTTAGCTGACATTTTCTTCTTTTCTTTGGTTTCCTATGTGTGGTGGATGTTCTGTAAAGTATTTCTGGCCTGTACTACCTCTAGCTCCAGCATATGGTTCCAGGTCTTTATTTTCAATTGAGACATCCAGTTAACTTAGGTTCAGCATTAGATGTGCCTGTCTTTTGCTCTTATGTTTCTGGCTTTTTAGCTAAGCCCCATGATTAGATTGCTTTTTGAATGAGATCCAAGTCTTCTGTGCTGCACTTAGTTTCCAATAAGCCTACATTTCGGATTCACGGATACTACCACTACAAAACTTGGCACAGGGAAATTTTCCATAGCAGTAAACCAAATGAAAATTCAGAAATCAAAAAAGACTCTTACAGGCGAAGAGAGGAGAGAGAAAAAAAAAAATGTTGCCCATTGTGCTCTTTTTCTTTCTTTTTTCTATTTTACAGCCATTTGCAGAACTCGGCTTCTCTTACATTGTACTACGTGCTGGTTTCATTTAAGTACCAAAACCACCTTCTCATTCATTCAACCATGAAGCTGTTGCTGCCACAAATGGATTTTTCTTTAAACATCATCCCATATCGTCAGGTCTGGATCACATCAAAACAATGTCCTTGAAGAGAACTGTTGCAGTGCTGCCTAACCTTTTGTTTCTCCTTTGCTGTCAGAATCTCTTCTGCCTATGAAATTCCTCCATAAGAAGTTGTCCTAAATCCTCAAATCTTTTGTGTCTTTGTCTCTCTCTTGTTCTGGTGCACGTAGTTTGGACCTTCAGCTGCCTCTCATGTCTCTTTTCATATTGCTGATCACTTCAGACTGAACGTGTTCCCCAGGGTCTGTCCAGATTATCCATCCTCTCCATCCATCCTCTCCACGCCTTTTGATGGCTTGTTATATTTTCAGCTTCCTCCAAGAATACGCTGCATTGTTCCTTGGAAAAATTTCAGCAGCCTTTTACAACTCCTCTTCTACATGAACCACAAACCTGGTTTGGATTTACCAACCTTTTTATTCCTTTGTTGCTTTTTCTTCTCTTTGTAAGCTGTGTAACCAATTTATTTTTTGGGAGATACACCATAACCCAAGTGGCAACCAATCTAACAGCATGTGGCTGTGAAAGTGCCTTTTTCTGATTTTTATTTTATTTTATTTAGTTTTGTTCCCATTGCAACGTGTAGAAGAGCATCCAGACAGAGAGCTGCTTTGCTTTGGGTTTAAGCGTTATTCCAGTTACTCAAATTCCTCTTGGAAATTTAACAGGGACAATGATCAAGCTGTGAAAATAAGGTATTGTTTTCAGCTGGTTACATTTCCTGACTTCATGATGTTAAATCCAGTGATGCCACTGTGGTAAACAGAGAGAGGGAACATGGAAACAAAAAACCAAAGTATACTGGCAGAGATGAGGGCAAAACGGGGCAGGGTGGTGAATAGAGAGACTTCTTCCACCAGATGAAGTTGGTGGTTGAATCTTTCCTAGACTGAGACAAGGATGAAGTAGTTAATAACCAATTAAAGGCCCTTGGGCTGATTAAAAGCCCCAAGACGAGTGAGTAGTCAGCAGCAGGCTGATGGAGAGGTAGGAGCTGCTGGGAGAACGTGCTGCTCCTCAACACAGCAGTGGTGGAAAGTCTGTGAACAAAGCTAATCAAGTCCCTCCTGCAAGGAAAAATTAATGTCTTGAGTATAAAAAATAAAAGCCTTGGTTGTGGTTTACCCTTTGTCTTGTTCAAAAAGTGCTGTGGTCTGCCAGGAGAAGAGGACATCGGGGGCTGCTTCAGTTGGTTGTGCTGAGCGAAGGGACATGACTGGGGGTTAGTAAACCCAGTGTTCACAGTAGCCACCAACTGGGCACATGGACCATGTCTGGAGCTAAAGCTGCAACTGGCAGTAGCAGGCATGGGGTTTGCTCATCACTCTAAGGCACAAGGACTGGAAGTGTAGTATTAAATCAGAAAGAGGAATGACAGGGAATTATAATGTGGTGATATAACTTTTTATTAGGAACTGTTGGAAAATGTAGAAGTAACAACTCCCTTTCCAAACTAAGATACCACAGCTGACTGTTTCTATTAAGACAATGACTTGTATCTGAACTTGCTTTCTTGGCCTGTTACCATCTTTTTCTCCTTCTTAACTCCATAAATCAAATGGGATAAAACTTGCATCATCCAATTCCAGGGAAGTTCTTGCCAGGGGCTGCCATGGTACTGAGTAGCAGTAGAGCATTTGTAGTGCTGTGTTGCATTGATGCCTCCTTAGCAGAACTGTTCTTTGATGCACTAGTCCGTAACAGGCCTAAAGAGGAAAATATTTTGATAACTCATACTCCAAAATCTTCCCTTGCTATCCAGAAATGCAGTGTGAATGGGAGATGTCAGCTCATGTTCTTACGTTACCTTTCTGTGTGTTAAAGTGTGTACCAGGGGACTTGTGAAGTCATCAGAACCTTTTCTTTTTTTTTGCACATTTTCCTTACTACAGGCTTCAGTATAAACAGTTATACAAGGAAATAATTGTGGAAGGAGAAGAAATTCTATCTTCACTGAGCTACTGGAAATGGTAGAGAGGGGTCCCTCACAACCTGAGCATGATATTTTCAAATATAGAATGTCCAGTATCCAAATTCAGATATCTGGTGAATTGCCCTCATGGAAGATCCTGACAGGATTTAGACTTGGAAGTCTGTATTGGACTGTGTAATGATCCTCCGAATTTTCTATTTAAGTGATTTTTGACAACAAACAATCTTAACACACTGCCATCATCTGTCCCCTTTCTTTCTAATTAACACCCTGTGCTGATGAGGGCAATTTGAGGCTGTGGCAGAGCTTTTTTACTTACCTAGATAATTGCTATACCTATAGATGCATCTGAGAAGCAAATTGAAAGGGATAAATAGGGCTTAATTTAAGGCAGTCTTCACCTCCTGCTGAGTGGGTGTGAATGTGAAGTATGGGTGAACAATTCCAAGTGTCAACAAGTACAGCAAATGTGTTTTGTTCACCATTCTTGAAAGCATTCCTGTTGTTATCATCTTGTTTGTGCTTTCTCCAGTTTTCAAGGATAGATAAAAATACATTTTACTGTACAGAGATAAGAATTCAACCTTCAATATGCAAATTATTTAATAAGCATCATGACCTTATTAAAACAAAGTGGTTTTCCTTCATTCTTGGCTCTATAAAGAAGCTCCATTTAAGCAAGAGTGACAATAAAATGATTGTTCTTCTATGGTTATGCAGGCAAATAAATAATTTAATACATGACTAATCTCATCTTAGACAAAAATCTTTTCTAGTGAGCAGTATTTCAAATAAGTTTATTAATTGGCAAAGATTTTTTATTTGCTTCCTAAGTTGGGTAGCAGCTAGAGAACAAATGGGGAAATAACAGAGGAGGTAGATACTTGTTAAGTGCCAAAACTGAAATTAACATTTTTGGGGGACTTTTAAAGCCAACATTTTTACAGTGATTTGATAACTCTGAATGAAGATTTATAAGCCTTTCTTGTTATTTGGCATTTTGTAGGGCAGGGTTCCTTTGTGAGCTGGTTCTTTTCCAGTACCAACAGTGGCTGCCTTAGTCTTTATATACTGACTGATACCTAAATCTGCAAGGTTCAGAATTTGGGTGTTGTGGTGTAGACTTTCCATATTTTGATCTCTTCAGTTTGAAGAGCATGAAAATGAGCTTGCATGCTATATTTTGATCCTTATAATGAGGAAAAAGTAGTATTAACTGTATCTGCATATTTATTCCACAGTGCTGAGACCTCGGTGGTGTGTATAACAGGTGAAATAGGCTGGAAAGCTGACATTTCATTCAAACCACTTTTCATATGTCTGTTGTTCACTAGATGAACCTGAAACTATATCCAGGATCCACAACAGCCTTATCAAACAGGAGAGGTGAGGTCCAGAGCTAAATTGTAGTATCCATCTGCCTTTAAAATCATACTGAAGTGGACAATGGTTCAAAATTAGGCAGCTTTTCTGTTTCTGAGGATTAATATCTAATACTGCAGTCAGAAAGGTGACATCTAAATGAAATTGGGTTCTGCTTCTGATTGAAAATACAAAATTTCCCTACCTATGTCAGATCTGTCTGTGTTTTCAATGTAATTATTTATTCAAGAAGAAGCAGAAAGGGAAGAATAATTTTATGTGGTTCAACTGAAGGTTGAACCTTAGAAACTGACAGCGATTTTTTTTTTTTTTTCCAGTTTGAAAGATTTTTTTTTTTCTAGACCTCAACAGATTTTGTGGTCCTGAACCTCAAACCAGTCTTGTCTTTATTCTGTATGGCTGACATGGTCCTTTTCATTACATGAGAATAAAGAAACCCATGATGCTATAGAGAAAGGTGCAAGGAAAATATGGAGCTGCATAATCTGCTACAGTTCTGATGTGCTGAGAGCAGTTTCACTTTGCAAATTTGCTAACTAGGTCTGTTCTCCTAAGGAATAAAGTGCTAGGGCAAGAGGAAATGGACTCAAGTTGCACCAGGCAAGTTTTAGTTAGGACAGGGGGAAATATTTCTTCCCTAAAAGGGCTGTCAAGCCTGGAACAGGTTGCACAGAGCAGTGGTGAAGTCCCCACCCCTGGAGGGGTTTCCAAGCTGGGAAGATGTGGTGCTGAGGGACGTAGGTTAGTGGGGACCTGGCAGTGCTGGGGGAATGATTGGACCTGATGTTCTTAAAGGTCTCTTCCAACCAAAATAATTCTCTGCTTCTATAACACACAGAACACAGATTTAGTGTGGAACCCACATATGGTAAGTCAAGTGGACTTCCAACTTTCTACTTCATCTCTGGGGTCTGAGAACTCACTCCAGCCCACTGCAGTAAGGACTTCATTTCAGCAGATCTCCTTTTCTCACCCATGACATCATACTTCCCTTGAGTTTCCTTGAATCACCACCTCCTGGACACAAAAGTTAGTACCAAACCTGAGACACTTCCTCAAATAAGGATGGAAGCCTGAAATCTCAGAAAAAAACCTTGAGATTGAGAATGAAATAAATCTCAATTCACATGAGTGTCTTGCTTCAGTTGTCCAAGAACATTGCCATTCACTTTTGACACTCATGGTTGCTATAATTAGTGTGATTCCCAAATTGAAATGTTATTTTACAGAAAAAGTCTTGAGAAATTTGTCAGAGCTGTCAGTCTTGCAAAGTTTTGGCTTGATACTGTCAGCGTTTTCTGACTAAAATGATTTGTAGAAACAGAAAAATCCTGACACCAGATTTATTAATGTTTTCCCTCAGTATCGAGCCAACAGAAAGAAAATTATGATTCAGAGAGATGTGTTTGAGGCACAGTAGTTCTGAAGCTATCCCTGAAGATAGTGTAGTTCTGCTCTAGTGTAGGTCTCAAAAAAAACCCAAGGGCAGCTACTAACATAATGGGTCACATTTTTCTCTCTCACCTGGAGAGTGAGAGTTTTACCCAATACACTACAGAATTCTACCCAATAATAATGAAATTAATGTGTGTAAAACCAAATTTTTCTTCTCTTGACTGCTGACTTGGTAGCTTAAAGAATTTTTGAATTAAATCAAGAAATTCTTTTCCTCTACTTTCCTCTGGTTTGTTTACCAGAGAACAGATGAGACACAAAAAGAAAAAAAAATAAAATAAAAAAAATTCATCAGATTAAAAGTGAAAACTACATCCCTGATCAATGTTCATCTTTCTGTTTAATTTTGAAATTATCTTTAGTGTCCTGGCTCTCCAAAGCAGATGGGCTGTAGGCTGGCTGTAAATCAACCTGAAAGTATCTGTCTCATAGCATTGGGTTGTAAAATGTAGGTGCTACTGGAATCATATGGTGTCCACAGTGCATCTTTCCCATTTTTTTTGCTGTCATTTCTTTATTACTTTTTCACTGTTTGTAATTTCCATGTGACTTAATTTATCTTTCCTAACAAGTAAAGATGTGAGCCTGTGTCGTTTGCTTAATATTTCGCTCGGTCCGTTTCTATCACAGCTTCTGTTGGGGTCCCCAATGAACGCACTGTGTTCACCTCCTGCATTTATCTGAAGCTTTTGTGATTCTACCTTGCTCCCATCAAAGTGGTTGCCCTGCCAGCAAACAGATGCTACCCCAAATAAATCAGTCACTTGTCTGCTCTTTAACAACGCCAGAAGGTGACAGCACCCATACAGCTCAGCACAGAAATCTGAGCAGGCAGCTAAAATTGTTCCCTAAATTTTAAAGATAATTTTACTGACTTAAATGCTAACTAATTTTACTAACTTAAATACTAATTTTACTGACTTAAATACTAACTAATTTTCATCATTGTACTGGGGTACAAACCCCGCGATGGGTTTGTAGTGCACTAATGCCGTGGTTTTGTCATTTTTAGCACTTTTTGTGTACTAGTAAAATACTCTCTATAACCAGAAAAACTAGGCTGGGAAAGGAAGATCTGAGTTGTGGATGGATTGCATGACTAACTTGGGACAGGAGAGCCCGTGAGTCAGAGAGAGTTTTCCATCTCCTGGTTTTGCCGGGAGCTCATCATTCCATCACCTGTTACAGTGAAAGAACTGGATAGAAAAACTTTGATCAAATCAGGATGAACTTTCCCCGTTTCCAGCAGGCAAAATTCGATCCTTAGATTGTGTTTAATTTCCTCTTTTGGCTTTTGTTTGCATTGCGCTTTTTGGGTCAACTTTGAACTCGATGGCAAAGATTCAAAGTCGCTAATTTTGGATTTCTGGAGTGGCACGGTGATGTTTCTTCATTATGTTAACAAAGTCACCGGTTTTGCAAGTAGGTCTCCATTTGGTATTTTTAGGGAGGGCTCCATATGTGCAATAAAACTGCTAGAAGCTGTCAGGAAAGAAAGAGGAAACTTCAGTTCAGAGCTGAAATTATCACCTTTGAGTTTTGCCTGAATTAAAGAAAAAAAAATCCTTTATCGTTTTCTCTGCTTACGTTGCATTTCAGAAGTAGAGAAGGAGCATCCTGATTGGCTGTAATTATACTGAAACGGGGAAGAATACAAAACAAGAGTTGTTTCAGTAAAAATAATGAAGAAACAGGAATAAAAATGAATAATTTGGAGGGAAAAGACACAGTTGTGGGGTAGCTATAAGGGAGAAAAATACCAAGATCTCCAGTTAGCTAATACAAATCAATCCTTTGCAGGCAACATAGGAACTGGGTAAGGAAGAAGAAAACATTTGCTCAACTACTATGAAAACGGGGTTAAGCTGCTCTAGTTTAGCTATTTTTCCTTGTAATTATTCAATCATATTGAAATACAGAGTCTTTGGATTTTTTAACTTCTGTAGCTTTCTTGAAGGAAAAATCATACTCATTCTTCCTCACAGAAAGCCTCCTGCTGACATTCCTCTCTTTTTCCAAGGTTTACCTGTTTTTACTTGCTCATGCACTGAGCCACTCTGCAGGGAGAATTAATATATTCGATATATCAAGCCAGCTCATTTTTCTTCTGTCACTTTTGCCATGATTAATGATAGTGAAAGTGTGTTTAACTCTGTTCCAAATGACACTTCAGCTATTGCTAGGTGCTAATGTTTTTTTTTTTTTTTTTTTTTAGAGTCTGTTATCATTAACTAAAAATAAATTCAAATTAAACTGCAAATGCAGATAAAACTATTGCCTTCTCTTTTGTATTTATTCTTGTTTTGTCCTTTTGGAATGACTGCATTTATGCATTTAAATATTTTGAATGTTTCCAGCAACTGTAAAGATTGTGCAATTAAGCAACATTTAAGGTAACTGTATTTTAGAAATAGAGGATGATATATTGATATCTTCTTTAAGTGGGTAGTCTCATACTCATAACTGTTAATGTTCTAAAAGAGCTGTGAGCCCTGAGGTGGCTGGGAAATGAGAATCTGCCTCCCATCTGATAAACCAGCTTCCAAAGAGGATCGATACCTGGATCTATCACGTACTTTTTTAACAATAGGCTGCCCTATAAAAGCACAAAAAAGTAGCCAGCAAGCCATTAAGTACAGGAAATGTCCCTAACCAGATTTCTCCTAAATTAGAAAAAAAGGGTCAGGGAGGGAGGAAGGGTGGAAAGGGGTTGTTGAGAGAACTGTGGAATTTTCGAAAGAATTTGAAGAAAGAATTTTCAAGCTCAGACTACCCTTGGGTTGAATGTAAATCCTCTTCTTTCAGAAGGACCCCTCTGGGTCCCTAGGACCTCTTGGGCTCTATTTACAACCTTTAGAGCCTCTTAAGATGGTAATAAATAACAGTGATGTCATGATTGTCACTGACTTTTCCCTTTGCTCTTATGAACGTGAAATGATTTTAAATTGTCTTCCTACCAGGAGGTGGGGGTAGAAATTCCCACCAGTGATCAGCAGGAGAGAGAATTTCCAGTATTGAAGTAGACACTACTGAAAAGCCTGGGTAAGAAGGGCTTGGTGGGTCTGTACTTCCAGGGCTCCTCTTAACAAGACCATACTAGAAAGATAGATATTGTCTTGAGTGAGTATTTACAACACATCCTGAAGCTCTCCTGGTTTTGAGTCCCTGCAAAGCAGATCTACCTACTACCAAAGCATATTATTTCATAAGCAACCTGCCCATCAACCAGCTTGAGGGGGGGATTGTAGGAATGTATTATTAATGCCAGTTGGTAATACTGTGTGGAAACTGCTCAGCCCCTGTGAAAACTGCTCATCCACTAACAGGCAAAAAGAAAATGTGAATTATTAATGTGTATTATTAATTCTACCCAAAATCCCTTAAAGGGAAATGAAAGGTTTCAGCATTTCTTTTGAAGAGATTTGAGAGTGGTGAAACCAGTGTATGCATAGCAGCTGTCTACAGCATATTAAAAGAACATAAATAATGTATGAGTTATGGAGCCCTCATCCCACAAGAAAAGCAAAATATGCATTGTTAATGTATATTGTTTGTATTAAATGAAATCCCAGGAAAGACAATTTCAGGAACTGGAGAGTGACTGTCTTTTGCAGACTTAGGGAAGGATGGGTGGACAAACTGAAGTTGTGTATCACAGACGTGGTTTATCTGCCTTACCAGCTTGGCTTGGGGAAGTTCAAAGTCTTGTTTGAAAAATTATTTGATTTATTGGAAGTTGCTATTTGTGTCACAGTGATGAAGGGTCAGAAATTGAATGTGGTGTGTCCAGTCATCCCCACACTGAGCATTGCCCAGGGAACAGGGGTGTATGTTGCTGAAAGAGGAAGGAAGGGGAAGAATCTTAGAGTCTGGTTGGAAAAAAACCTTTAAGATCATTTAGTTCAAACTTTAACCCAGCACTGCCAGGTTACCATTAAACTGTGTCCCTCAGCACCACATCACCATGGCTTCTCAATCCCTCCACGAATGGGGACTCCACAGCTGCCCTGGGCATCTTCTTCCAGGCCTTGACAAACCTTGCAGGGAAGAAATTTTTATTCAAATCCAACTTAAACCTCCCCTGGTGCAACTTGAGGCCATTTCCTATTGCTTGCAAGAAGAGACCAACCCCACCTGGCTCAAATCTCTTTTCAGGGAATTGTGGAGAGTGAGGAGGTCTCCCCTGAGCCTCCTTTTCTCCAGGATGAACCACCCCAGGTCCCTTAGCTACTCTTCTAAGACCTTCTCCAGACCTTTCACCAACTTCATTTCCCTTCTTCGGACATGCCCCAGCACCCAAGACAAAGAGTGCAGGTCGCTTTGACTGCTTGTCACATTGAGGCAAAACTCAGCTTTTTGTTCTCTTGAAGGTGGACAGATATATAGACATTTTTCTTTTTTTTTTCAGAGGTACTCTGTAGATCAAGCCTAACTTACCTTCATGGTTTACCAAACGGCGATGTTTTTATTGAATTGTCTTGTCTCGTCTGTCAATAGGGATTGGGAATGGGAAATCTTCCAGGCCAGCTTTGAGCTGTTATTTAGAAACCTAAAGGCAGCAGTAAGTATGTAAAGCAGTTTTTCAAGGTGTGATTGCTGTACTGACACTGGAGTCTATGGTCCAGGTGTAGGGCCTAAAGCCCCACTAGAAGCATAACTAGCTAGTAGGTCTCAGTAAGGCCCAGGTAAAACTGCATGGGCTGATTTGTGTAGTTACTGGTGCTCACCTCAGGTATGTTACTCAATGTGCAGTAGTGGGTACCTGCTGTGTGTCTGGTGGCCAAGAAGAACAAGAGTGTCTTGGCATGTTGAGCCTGGAGCAGAGGAGGCTCAGAGGACACTTTCTGGCTCTCCACAGCTCCCTGACAGGAGGTTGGAGCCATGTGGGGGTTGGTATCTCCTCCCAAGGAACAAGTGACAAGACAAGAGGCAACAGCCTCAATTGCCCCAGGGGAGATTTGGGATGGACTTGAGTAAAAAATTATTCCTTGAAAGGGTTGTCAAGGCCTGGAAGAGGCTGTCCAGGGCAGTGGTAGAGTCCCCATCCCTGGAGGGGTTTCCAAGCTGTGGAGATGTGGTGCTGAGGGACATGGTTTAGGGTGACCTCTCAGTGCTGGGTTGGACTTGATGATCTTGAAGATCTCTTCCAACCTTAACAAGTCTCTGATTCTCTGACACTGCATCAGCTACTGGCTGGTGTGACACTTCGCCTTTGTCTCTAAAGTGTTTCTGTTGATCCAGTAGAAAGATTGTTTTGAGTTTGAGGTATGATCCCACCTTGTGAACTTCTTACTCCTCTGCATAATCCCTGCTGAGATTATTTATCTTTCTGTCTCTGGTAGCTTTATGGTTGCCATCCACAGTGGCTAAGTGCCTCCTTCAATGCCTTATCCGCTCAGCCTGGGAGACCAGGGCACAGGAGCAGTAGATGGCTTTTGGAAGGTGGTTGAGGAAGTTGATGTCAAGGATGTGCAAAGCCAAAGTCTCATAATGTCAGATGGAGTCACTGCCCTGGCTTTTCTCTCCCATGAGAAGGACATTGGGGTGTGGGACAGCAGGTGAGTGAGGACCCCATAGTGGGTTGGTGCAGAGGGATGGGAGAGGCCATGAAGGACGGGGGCAGGAGCACGTTCCTTCTATCACATACTCAGGGGCTGAAGACAGGTCAGGCTTGCTTTGAAGCTGTATTGAGCCATCCCATCTTGTATCTTCATCTTATATTTGTTTTGTAAGTATATTTTGATTACATTTAAAAACCCAAAAGTGATTATTATTTTTAAACAGAGAGAAACTGTTTACCCCAGCAGGTTGTCTAAGCTTTAAAAGACACAACACATTTGAGTTTAGAGACTCTTGTTTTTGCAGACCTGAACAACTGCAGAGCAGATGGTTCAGCTGGTAATGGAGGTAAAAGGCTCTGTAGATTAAAATAATGCTGGCTATTTTTATTCCATTTCTGCTTTGGCATTTTGCCTCATTTTTGCATCATTGCATATCATAGAAAATGAGGCATTTCTGAATGTTCTCAACTTCCCAGAGTCCTCCTCATGTTACATGGCTTATTCTGTGTAGATCAGACAACCCCAAAGGGGAAGCCTGACCCAAAGTAAAGATACAGAGTTAAAAGTAAGGGACTTTCTCTAGAATTTCTGATAAAATGAATATTTTGGTTTAGGATATTTTCTCTTCCCATTAAAGGTGCTTGCCCTAAACAGGATGTGATAAGAATTTTCTCCTTGAACATATTTTTGTCTCGATGGATGTTAGTTGGACATCGTTGCCTTCCATTCCAGTTAGTTATCTTTTGTTACCAATTTAGGATCTAAGGTATATATATCTCCACAGAAATGTGGATAGATTTGGCAGCAGTGATTTGTTTACACCTAAGCAGCCTCTCTGGAGTTCTGTGGAGATCTTAATCTCGGTTTAAAAGTACCCTACATCTTCCTTGTTCTCTTGAGGAGTCTTCTGCTGTCAGTCTGCATCTGACTGGCTGCCAAAGAGACCCTTCTCTTTTGCTGTGCTTGGACCACACAGCTTCTGGCTGAAGTTGAGAGGGGTTCTGTGGTTGGAGCAGTATAGGCTAGAAATACTCAAAAAAAAGTTTGATTTTCCTTGTGTGCCTTCAGACACATTCTGGCTTCTCCTCAGTGCCCCTAGACAACTCCATCCCTTCGCTCACATCTTCTTCCCCACCATCTGTTGATTGTTTCCTCTCATTTCAGTGGGTACCATTTTTTAATAATCAATGCGATATATCCACAGGGATGGTATACAAGAAATCTGAATACTTACAACCTTCTTACCTTAATTGAGTGTTTATCTTAGCCATTAAATATTCTTGAGAGTTCTTTTATATAAAAACCTTGAGGTACTCATTAAAATTAATGCGTGTGGCTTGTTTGTTTAGCTGCCAGGGAAGGAAAACAGGCAAAGTGTTTCAAGTCTCCCTGCAAATGTGCAAAGGTGAGAACTGGGATGTGGCTGTGATGGATGTTATGAAATTCGGAGCAGGCAGAAAGTGTTTTTTTGTCTGTTACAAACAAACATATTATTTTAATGGGTAGGGCACAGGCTGACTGACTGCAGCCAGTGCACCTTTCAAGAAACTTGCTGAGCTTTTTAATACAAATTTAAAGCAAAGAAGAAACCACCCCAAAGTAAACCTTTTTTAAAAGATTTAATACCTGTGATTAAGCAACAAAAGTACAATTGCACAGTCTCTGACTTCCAGCTAGCTTGGTATACTATATATCCATATATATA
>NW_008601157.1:2308-2568 GCF_000691845.1 Merops nubicus | reverse complement strand
CTTTCTCCATGGAAGGTCAAGGTCCTTGTCTTCTGCTGTCTCCTGGTAAGACAGCTGTGAGGAAGAACATTTGTGTCTTTGGGAGCTGCTTAAAGAGATAGTGAGAGAAGGTGTGAAACCCAGAAGGTGCCTGTGGTCCAACGAGCTTTCTATTTCCTAACCGTGCTCTGTGCCCTGTGAGAGGTGAGAAATGCATCTTCTCATGGACAGTGCTGCTCTTGTTGGAGAACCCCTTCTGCCTGCCCAGGGGAGCTGCTCCA
>NW_008601157.1:1047-1426 GCF_000691845.1 Merops nubicus | reverse complement strand
TCGCCCTGCAGCTCCACAGAAGGGCTCACAGGAAGGATCTCAGACAAACAAGTCACTGCAAACTCCTTTATTTTCTGGAAGCACACAGGGAGCACAGTCCCTCCGTTACACAGTCTCTGGGTCACAACAGCCAGGGAAGTATGAAATTACAAATATTGTGAAAAAAAAGATATTTTTTTATAAAAAAGAATTCTCCACCACCACTCACACACACACAAAAAAAAATTAAATTGAGTCTGGGTCTGTAACAAGTGACATTAAAACTGCTCTGCAGAGGATGACATTTTATTTGTTCAGAGATAATCGTGTTAACAATTTCCTCAGAGCATCCTTGAGCTCCTGGTTCCTCAAGCTGTAGATGAGGGGGTTCAGTGGCGGA
>NW_008601157.1:0-377 GCF_000691845.1 Merops nubicus | reverse complement strand
ATGATGAGGCCGTTGCCCAGGAGGGCAGCCAGGTAGATGCCCAGGAAGAGCCAGAAGTGCAAGAGCTGCAGCTCCCGTCTGTCTGCGAAAGCCAGGAGGAGGAACTCAGTGATGGAGCTGCCGTTGGACATTTGGTGCCACTGGGCACAGGGACCTTTCCATAAAAAAAAGCACAGTGATAAGTTAGAGGAGACTTCTCTGACAAAATCCCAACTCCCTTAGAAACCCCCTTAGAGCTGCCTCTCTTCTTATAGGAAGTGCTTTGGCAGGTCCCTTTCACCACCTCTGGTTGGTGCTGGCTGTGGGTGTCACTGGGAGCAGGGGCTCTGCTGGGGGCTCTGCACATCTCAGTCCCGGCCCACAGGGAAAGGGAAAGA
>NW_008601156.1:0-3835 GCF_000691845.1 Merops nubicus | reverse complement strand
CAGACATTCTATGATTCTATGATAAAATAACAGGCCAGAGAAAGTCTAAATCAAGAGACTTCATGCACCTGTGGAAGTGAGTCTGAATGGTTGTTGCTTGAACCACAGAATATATAGCCAGAACTACAGGTGAATTTGCATGACTTACACTGGGCATTTGTTACAGATTCACAGCGTTTGATTTTCATGTCAGGTAAAGAAGTGTGAATTTTAACTTGTCTATATGCCCTGACTAAAAATAACTTATCTTCCAAGTATAGAAATATGTACTGAGGAGTTCTTAGATGAATTATTATTCAGTAACTGTACAGGGCTTCTAGTTAATGTTGACAGAATAATCTTACTTTAAAAAGCCCTTTCTAGCAGCTGAGATGCTGAAGTGGTGAGCATCTAAGTGAGACCTAAAAAAATTCACTTTCAAAAATAAATGCTTGGAAAACCTGTGACACTGGACATGGGGCAGGGTGATCATCAGGAATAAATTACCAAGTAAAAGTGCAAGAATAATGTCTTCTGGAGAGCTTCATTTAAATAAATCATAGAATCATGAAATCATTCTGGTTAGAAGAGACTTTTAAGATCATATTTTCAAACCAACAACCCAACACTGTCAGATCACCACTGAACCATGTCACTAAGCACTGTCTCTACATGTCTTTTAAATACCTCCAGCAATTGTGACTCTACCACTCCCATGGGTGGCCTGACTGACACCCACCTCACTACAACTGCCTGCCAAATAGATGCAGAGAATGATAAGGTCTTCCATTAGCCTCCTTTTCTCCTGGCTAAACAACCCCAGTTCCCCCAGTTGATCCTCATAAGACCTGTGTCCTAGACTCTTCACCAGCTTCATTGTCCCTCTTTGGATACTCTCCAACCCCTCAACACCCTTCTTGGAATGAGTGGCGCAAAACTGAATCCAGTATTCTAAGTGTGGTCTAATCAGTGGAAGATACAGGGGGATGGTCACCTCCCTTCTCCTGCTGGCCACACTATTGTTGATACAGGCCGGGATGCTGTTGGTCTTCTTGGCCACCTGGGGACACTGCTGGCTCCTGTTCAGCTGGCTGTCCACCAGCATCTGCAGGTCCTTTTCTGCATAGCAGCTTTTGAACCACTCATCCTCAAGCCTGTAGCATTGACTGGGGTTGTTCTCACCCAAGTGCAGGACCCAGCACTTGGGCTTGTTGAACCTCAAACCATTGGCCTCAGCCCACCGATACAGACTGTCTAGATCCCTCTGTAGTGCCTCCTTACCATCAAACAGATCAACACTCCCACCCAGCTTCATATCATCTATAATTTTATGGAGGGTGACATCGATCCCCTCATTCAGATCACTGCTAAAGATAATAAACAGAAGTTAGCCCAATACTGCAACTTCTTTCAGGCTTTTGGTCATCTTTATTCCTCTTTTGCCCTGTAAGTTATGTCGTATTTATACATCTTGTCTTTATCAGATTCATTTTGCACCTGTGTTTGAGTAAAACGTCTCACCAAATTTATGAATTATTGAAACTGTCCCATTACATTTCATTCTGAGTCCTTCATCTGTTTGTGTTATAATTCTGTATGGACTCTCACTGGTTTCTGTTTTGAATATCATTGGCAATACATTTCTTTAAAACATAAATAACAAATTTGTAGATATTAAGCAGCTAAATTTAGCTTTCTGGAAAACTATCATAATACTCACTCAACTTTATAAAGTGTTATGAAACTTGTGGATATGCAATGATACAGAATAGTACTGCTGACTCATTCAGAAGCTGAGCATAAAGCTTGCTGACATCATATGTAAATTAAAGCAACAGCTCAGAGTTCAGACTCACATTACAGATCTTTGAGAGCTCTCTAATTCTTATAACAAGGTCAATGTTTTTCTTTATAAAAATATCTATCAGCTGCAAATTACTCTTCTACAGAGCTATTTATCAGATGATCTCAATATACATGTCTAAGTGACTTGGAAACATTGTCACTGTTTTCCAGCCAGGTCACACAGATAACAGAAGGGAGGACCTGTCACCCTGTGCTGAACAGACGAACTCTCAGGGACATCCATGAGAGCTCCATGGCTCTCAAGGGCCTTTTATGGAAAGGGAAGACAGAGTGTTATTCTAAGTCTGGAGGAGTACTCAACTTGGATGTTACAAATCAGCATGTTTTATCATTAAATCTGATACCAGTTCAGATTTCACCTTAATACACCATGCTTCAAATGGTGGTGACTGACCACCAACCTCCTCCTGCGTGGTCCATCTGTACCTACTTCAGGTAGGTACTCTAAGCAGTAAGACTGCTTAGAGAAGGATGAAGTGGACAGTGGCTAGTAATTGCTTCAGTGATCCGAATCTAATCCCCTTTTATCCATGAATTTACACTTGTAAAGTTTGTTAATGAAAACAGAAATTATGAATTACATTCTTGAAAGAAATGACCATCTCTTAGCTGTGATGTCGTAACAGACAAAATGCATAGTTAGGTACCAAAATTGCAAGGAACACCTTGAATCTCCTTGGGAAATTAATGCATTTTACTCCATAGAATGAAATTATAAAGGAGTACACAGTCTGCTGTTGCCTCTCAGGGGCCCAGCAGTAGCTTCTAAAGGCACACTAGTATGTTCATTTAGGATCACATGTTTGAATCTGTGGGGTTTTGGAATATTTAATGATAAGCCACTTGTTAAACCTAAGTGACAGTCATTTAGCTGATGTAAATCACCATAGCTTTATTAGTTAGGATTGAGCAGTGTCTATTTATATTCACCAAGCATCTGGACCAAAGGCAAAAATATGTGCAAAGGGACTAAGAAAAAATTGTCTGAAACTTCAATGTTAAATCAAGCTTGCAAAACACTGATGAAAGCTAAAAAATTAGTTCAACCCATCTGGTATACAGAAAATAAGGCACTGTTCAGAAAGACTTTCTATGAGGAGCAAAATCACTTACTAAATTATTGATTTCTTATGTTGATGTAGGAATCTTTACTTCTAAGCAGGAAGCAATCATCTTTTCTACAAAAAAAAAACTTCCATAGCTGAAGCCAAATTTGTTGTTTTTCTCCAGGTAGCCTGAGCAAGTTTTAGGACACAAACCAGCCAACAGAGAGGCATTTATATCGGCTTTGTATTGGCAGAGTGCCATCACCCTGTGACTCTGTTCAAACTGCTCATGTATCTCCTGATGTTTTATGGCAAAGATATATATAAAGCTACCTGCAGCTGCACAGAGAACAACCATCCCACAGATGCTGGAAATGATGTACAGAAAAACTTTGGACTATAATTCACAGTTTATGGACACTGTCATCAATGGTTGTGACTTCTTCATCTAACACTAAATATAAGTGACAAGAACATAATTTGTCTGATTCTTGTAACATATCGGAAATTCATCCCCATGATGTCCGTCCACAGCTTCACGCCTCCCAGGTTTCAGGTGGGCAATGCATTTTTACGTCTTCCAGGTTGGTGCTGACTCTTCCCATTGAATCTTTAATCATTACCTCTTGCGCTATTTCTATTGCTACATATGGGCCAGACTTAAAAAAAATAAAATATTCTGGCTTTACAGGAATCATCTTGAGAGGCTTTTGTTGTTGTCTGTTTGATGTGGTTTGGGTTCTTTTGCTGTTTGTTTCTTTTTTAATTACACACTCAAAATAGATTGTTTTGCTTCATGTATTCTACTTGTATGTAAATGTCCTGGTAATCCCTACAGATGAACTATAACAAATATCAGTCATCAAGTGTAACACTAATTGGCATGTTGGAGGAAAAAAAAAAAACCCAAACAAATCATGTGGTGGTTTAAACCACTTTTTATT
>NW_008601155.1:0-4729 GCF_000691845.1 Merops nubicus | reverse complement strand
CTCCAGATGTGGCCTCACCAATGCAGATGTGTGTGCAATGCAATGATGGATGTGTATAGGTTAGGGTGACCCCTCCTGATGCTTGTGCTGTCACATGGCAGGTGGTGGGGAGGACAGTGCTGGCACCACAGTACGTGGGCAGAGTGTGAGTGAGCCTCTGGATCTGGGAGGGAGCAAGCCTGCAAGGCACCTGCAGTGGCTACCAGGCGTGTGTGCAGGCCAGCCCTATCCCCCAGGAGGCAGCCTTCCTTCTGGGGAACTGCCATTGCACTGCCTTTGAATCACTCCTAGAGGTCCCCTTTGGCTTGCTGTTCTCCTTGCTGGTACTTTCCAGCCCGATGGAAATGTTGCTGTGCAGCTCCTAGGGCCAGGGAGGTCAGCTGTCTCACTGGATGGAGGCTCACTCTTCTGGTGCCAGCAGTTACACTACACAGGGATTCTTTGTTTGGGATCGATGTAATTTGCTCAATAATTTGCACTACAGCATGTAAAGATTAGCAGAATTCTATGGCAAATTCATTATCCTTATTTGCCTTCCAGGTCAGGTCCAGAGTTCATGTACAACAGCATGATTTCACTGGCAATGTATTTTTCATATACTTAAACCATCTATAGACCCACCTGCAGGTTTGCAAGAAATACTGTCTGGAAGCAGAATCACGTATTCAGCCAAATGGTTTTCTACTGCTTCACCTCTAGATATGACCATTTATAAGTAATTAGTATAATAAGTGTATTTGTGACACTTGTGTAAATATGCACTTATATTTAGAATAAGAGAAAAATGTGGTTTCAGCTGGATTAGACCATTTGCAACTCAGTTGCATATCCAAATACTCACCTAGCTGAAAGAGTTTCTAACAGAAGTGAGCATTTGTAACAGAAGTCAGCAATTCTGCCATCAGAATATTTTCCTAACAGTTAATGAAAATTGTCTATACTCTGAATCTGAAAACAACCAGTTCACATCGAAATTCTGAAAGCAAAACACTAGATATAACTCTTTTTGGAGGAAATAGAACAAGCTACTGATTATCTTCTTCAATTCCTGACAGTCATACTGTTGAAAAACCTCAGCAATATTAATCTCCCAAAGATTGTACTGTAGATACTCTCTCTAGCTCATTATTGCTCAGGCACATTTCTATGCACTTTTAGTACAGACTGAATGAGCTTATGCAAATGTGCAGAGCTGTCCCTGGACCAGACTTTCATTTTATTCTTATTATCAAATGGAGGGTTGTTTTTTTTTTTTTAATGTGATTTACTATGATGATAAAACAGGAAGGTTCATTTCCCTGGGCTTCCACAGCCCTGCCTGCCCATCTTTACAACAACATCAAATTAAAAGCAGGTGCTGTCATGGGACAATGAAGTGCTCAACCTCATCAGATTTCAGCTCCTTCATCCTTCACTGTGAAGTGCTTTCCAGTGTTTTTTTTCTGTCAGTTCAATTTTTGAAAAACTGCTTTCTCTGTTTCACAGGTTTTACAAGAAAATATGATTGTGCTTCTGGTGCAGACAAGGAGAAATCTAATTTCATTTTAGTTAAGTGCCTGCCTCCCCATTACCCTCCGTAATAGGGTAACGTAGCAAATTACAGAGCTCTAACAAATAGCAATGATGCGTCTAGGAGCATGTTGTGGTTTAACCTCAGCCAGCAATTAAGCACCACTCAGCTGCTCTCTCACTCCCCACCCTGCAGTGGTAGAGGAGAAAGAATTGGGGCGGGGGGAAGAGAAAGAAGTAAAAAAGTTGTGGGTTGAGATAAAGACAGTTTAACAGGATAAAAAAAGGAAGGGGAAGTAGTAACAGAGCACACAAAACAAGTGATGCACTACACAGTTGCTCACTGCCCACTGACCAATGCCCAGCCAGTCTCTGAGCTGCAGTGTGCCCCAGGCAGCTCCCCCTGATTATCTACTTGACATTATGGCATAAGGTATGGAATAGTCCTTTGGCTCATTTGGGTCAGCTGTCCTGGGTACATCCCCTCCCAGCTTCTTGTGCACTAGCAGGGCAGTGTGAGAAGCTGAGAAGTCCTTGCACTGCTTAGTGACAACTAAAACATCCCTGTCTTACAAACATTATTTTCATCCTAAATCAAAAACACAGCACTGTACTAGCTACTAGGAGGAAAATTAACTTTATTCTAGCCAAAACCAGGACAGAGAACATTTCCAGGATCCCAAAGTACCTTTGGCTGTGTATTTACCTCTTCAGACATCACTTTTTTTTTTTACCTTCTCATAACTTTAAATAACGTTATGGAAATTGTTCCCCACTGGCAAATGGATGACCTGCTTTTTGTAGCAATATCATGACTACACAGGCTCCAGGCTTCCTTCCTGTCAATATGTAACCGTTTCAGGCTTCTGCATTAACCCCCAAAGACCAATGGAATACTAGAATTACCATTTGTCCCCATTTCCTGCCTGAATTTGAAGCAGCATGTGTACACGGGGGCAGCTGCTAACAGTCCTACTCATGAACTGATGAAAGGAATAATATTCATCCCCATCCTCAGCTCCGTGGCAGATCACAGACCGGATCATTAACTGTGTGTCTCATCCACTTAGCCTGGTGTGAGAGCTGTGTCTGCTTGAATCAGAGCTGCTAGGGGTAGGTTGTGGGACCTTGAAGAAAAGCCAATTCTATCAGCGTGCTAGGCAGCAGTGTTTTAAAAGACTTTACTAAAAAATCAGTAGCAGGTTAATTGTAACTATACTTCCACTTATTTAAAATCTTTGCCACTCAGAAGTGTTCCAGAAATGGCCTTCACTGAGTGTTCAGTCTGATCTGGCGTGTGAACGGTGAGGTGAACGAAAAAGAAAACCCAATGAAACTCCTTTTGCCATTTCCTTGCCTTGTTTCAATACTACATCTTCACATTTGCCCACCCAAATCCTTCAGTGTTGCACAAATAAAGCTTCAGCCTGAAGTGCAGGGGAGCCAGAACAGCAAAGGCTTCTGGATTTGTGTGTGTGTGTGCACTTTATGTAGTGATTGTAATTCGACTGCCTTTTTTATCTTTTTTTTTCAAACTTTCCCAACTGTTGCAAGTGTGCATTTGGTGCTATAAAGTAGCAGTGTGTTACTGGACTGCGTGTATCAGAATATCCTCTTTTCCTTACCCAGAGAGCCATAAAAAGACCCGAGCTCCCTGTGGAGCACGCGTGGAAAGGAGGCAAGGCGAGCGCCGTGGACTCAGCCCCTGCCAGGGCTGCCTGTGGAGCAGGTGCTGCCTTGAGCAGTGCTGCTGGAACCGTCTGTGGGCCTGCTGGCTTGGTCCTCTCCTGAGGTTGTGCTGGAAAGTGTGGGCAGTGCAAAAAAGACCGTTCCTGAAGCAGATTGTAATCTGCAGTTGTGAAGTCACTTTTACACGTGGCATACAAAGCTGGTTTTCTGGGCTGTGGTGCCTTGAAATCTGCTTCAGCCTGGAGTTAACTGTGTAATGTCTTAGAGTAAATGGAAATGAGAGTTATAGTTATAGAAATCCAAATAACTTAATCAGAATCGCCTGTAACTTTTAATAGCAGACTGCTAACTGGTTATCATTGTTTATCTAGGAATCTTTTTTGGGAGAACAAGATCTGAATTAAAGGACTGTTTTGGAAATAAGAACCTATGCTTAGGCCACTGGCTATGTCTTAAGAGGAATCATTTGTTATCTTTAATGAAATTTTTTAATTTCTCCTAGAGTTTAAACTTTGCTGATGATGCTGTACTGGCCTTAAGTAACCCAATAAAGCAAAAGTAAATACTGGAAAAGGAGGATAGTTCTCTGGTTTGCACCCCTCCATCTAAAGAGGAGAAGATAACGTTGGAAATGAGTAGTAATTCTGTACAGCTGCTGCCCCATATATTCTGAGGGAACAGCCTTGAACGTAGTGATGGGATTTAATTAACTGTTGTTATTCCCTAAAGCTTGGGAGGTGGTGGTGGATTTACTGTGCAAGCAGGATAGATAATCTAAGGACATGATGCTGGCTTTGTTCTTTATTGAAAATAGAATTTTAATCTCCATTGAGATGTCAGTTTTCCTAAGTGCTACTTTCCATAGATGCAGACTTCCTTGTTAGTTTGAACAGATTTTTCCTGTTTAAAACTAAGATGTATACTGAGGTTAGAGTATTGGTGTTGCCTTAAAGTTCCATCACCATGTTTCATAATAACTCGGGGGAAAAGGTGATAGTAGGAAGTTCGTTGTGCTTTCATAATCAAAATAATTGCATTTTCAAAACAACCAGAAACAGGGTGACTTCCTACACTTCCAAAACTCTTAGGCTGTGCAAAACACTACCTATCTGTTTGAATTATGACAATAATAATATTCTTCAAATGCAGAAGCTAGCATAGTTGAGAATGCAGGCAAATTGAGAAAGAATATATCCTTTTTCTTAAAAAAAAAGAAAAAAAATTATCTTTTTTTGTGTTTAGTTTTGGATACACTTCAAGGTGAAGCTTAGCAAAATCCAGGGAGGGATAAAGTGTGTTTCTATTTTAGGCAGAGTTGGTAATATTTTGCCTCATATCAGACCTTTATTTTTACCTTTAATTTTCAAAGATTATATTTTCAGAGGGCAACCATGAATACAAATTATACCCATCAATATGAAAAGGTACTGCCAGTTGACAGAGTTCTGTTACATTTTGCTTAGAGAATGGGTTGGGGTTTTTTTCCCAACAGTTCTTGCTCACTTCCTACTAATAGGCTGAAGGTTTTTTG
>NW_008601154.1:0-28438 GCF_000691845.1 Merops nubicus | reverse complement strand
GCAGGCATTTATGGCGCACCCGGGGCAGGGTTCCCTCCCGCCCTGCCTCTCCTCGCCCCCGCGCAGTCATACCAGCCGGCCTGGCTCCCCGCGGGCATCGCGCCTCACAGCCCGCTGCGGACCTGCGCCTCCGTCCTGCTAATGACACAGCAGCCCGGCTGCCACCGGCACAACGTGACTCCAGCAGCTGCAGCCTGGAAAAAAAAAAAAAAAGCAACCGACCAAACAGCCCTAAATGTGCACAATCAAGTGATGAGTGTTTGTATTTCTGATGCTTTGAGGCCAGCTCACAACCCTCCCTCCACATAATATTCAGGATGTTTAGGAAGGGGTATTTTTCTTTTAATAGGATGGCATAGTCACAAAGCTTTAAAGAAATAAATGAGTAAATCGTCTGTGGTAATAGCAACATACTACGAACGGGGCATAGTGACGAAGTTCAAGTCTATTTTTAAGCCTGCCTGGCAGCATGTAGGTGCAGACAAGAGCCCATGACCCTTTCTGCCATTCTGAAGCTATGGACATGGCTGATGTCTCTGTCCCAGCTCAACACCAGAGTTGTTTTTGCTCCCTAACGAATACTATGGGAAGCCAGAGAAGCCTCAAGCTGTTTTGAAGATTGTGCAACCATGCTTGGGAGCCTACCTGCCTTTGCTTGAGTGCTTTCCTCGCTCACATTTCACAGGATGCGACAGGAAGGGAAATACAACTGAATCCGACGGCTCTGGTAATTGGACTTGAATTCTTCCTGTGCCCGGGGGGTGAGGTGGGTGCCTCTCAGATAAGCAGCCTAATCAGCTTTGCACTTGTGTCCCATCTGGAAACAGATTGTTCCGAAGTACACCTGAGAAGCGAAGGTGGTTTTTTTTTAAGATAATTGTACCAGCAAAATTGGGGAGTGTGAATGTGCCTGAGGTAGTAGGATCTCTTTATTTTTATTCATAGTTAATTCATTCAGCCGAGCCGATTTCACGCCAGAATGCAGACTCCGAACGCGAAGGACGATTGGATTGTCTGCACCACACATATGCATGGTGCCTACCCGGCGGAGCGACTGCTGCGACAGAGAGCCATGAGCCACCCCAGGCACATGGGCAAGATAAGGAAAAGGCTGGAGGATATCAAGAACCAGTCCCAAAAGTTGACAAAAGCCGATTTCAGCCACAATGAAAGCATAAGGTTGGCCACCGATGCCTTCCTGGATGGTGGGACGGAGTCTTACTTCGAAGCTCTAAGCAAAGAGGGGGAGGTGGATTTCCTGTCCTCGGTGGAAGCTCAGTACATCAAGGATAACGCCAGGGAGTCCTACTACGCACAGGAGTCCCTGGCCACTGACGGGGCGGCCGCACCGAAGCAGAACGATGCCAGGTCGCTCCCCTCGGGGACCTACTTCCCCACCATTTCGGACAGCAGTGAGCCAGCTCTGCTGCACACATGGATTACAGCAGAGAAGCCCTATCTGAAGGAAAAATCCACTGCCACTGTGTATTTCCAAACAGAGAAGAACAGCAACATTAGAGACATCATACGCCGGTACATCAACAAGAGCACTCAGGTATGGGGGGGGAATGACTGTTCCCTCTGCTCTTGGTTGTCTTCCTGCTCTTAAACAGCTTAGGTAAAGGTGGTGTGTGATATGAGCCAGCTCAGTGGGTTGCAGTGGGACTTTGCTCTAGGAAGTGGCTGTAAAGAGGCCATTGTTGAACATAGGCAATGCTTTTTGTTTGTTTGTTTGTACTCACACTAACGCCCTTTTATGTTGGTGACCTGAAAAAAAAAAAAGCATTCCCTCTCTTTTGTAAACTCCCATTAACCCACTGGAGCAAAAGTGCCATCGAAAGGGCAGCTGGGCTCAGGCTCCTCTCACATCACCAGCAGGATGCTTTGCTCCCTTCAGCCCCTTGTGCTGGTAATGAGGATTAAGCCAAAGTGAGCTCTGAGCCCTTAGCATGTTTTAGGGGACTCGTGGGAGATGTGGGCGAAGGGGAACCCAGGAAGGGCACACGTGTCTGGTGTGCCAGCAGCTGTCCCCAGAGGTAGGAAATTACTGAGAAGAAAAGACGTTTCATCTCTAGTGCATTGTCACTGTCACTAAAAATGGCGCGTGGGCTCCGAGAGGAGACTGGAGCATAACTTGGCGGGTGGGAAAGGTGCAGGTGGTGACCCTAACAACAGGCAAAGTGACAGGAGGGGACAGAGGTTCCAGCCACAAGGCAGGCTGCCCAAGTGCTGGGAAGCCAGAAGCTGAGCAGCAGGAGAGGGACAAAAAGCCTCTGTCATGTGTGTTCTGGCAGCTCTCCTGTTTTCCTGGGGGAAAAAAACATAATAAAATTGCCATTTCAGGGCTGTGTTTACTATTGTCTGGGAGTTTCCCCCTTGGATAAACTCTGGACACCACTAGCAGTTCCACAGGGGAGGTCAGGAAGAAGGGCAGGCTGAGTGCCTGCTGTCGGGCACTGGCTGCAGGGCCCGCTGGAGCTACGGGCTTGGATTTGTTGTTCTCCTGCAAGGGCAAGCGCTGGGTCTGACGAGGCCGAGTGCAGTGGCAGGGGAGCAGAATCCCCACTGGCAGGTGCCCTGTCTAAGGCCCCAAATGCTCAGCACGTCAGGGGAAATACAGATCAGTGATTTTAAGCTGGTGGCCTCAGAAAGATCCAGTACAGGAGAAAAGACTCTGGACTAATAAGATAAGCAGCCTATCAACCCAGGCCAATTTTTTTCTGTCCCAGCAGGAGAAAACTTGTAGGGGAAGAAGTAGGAAATGGGATATAAATCTATGGTTCACATGACCTCCTTAACCATCTGATTTACATTACAAGAGGGTGCTGGATTGACACTTACTCACAGTATAAATTTGGCAACTACTTTTTGAGTACAGTTTTTCAGTGGCAGCATATATTAATTAGTATCTGATAAGGGTCCACCCTGGAGAGACTAGTATTTGATACATCCATTAGCAACTTAACAGAGTAATACTCTGTGTATGGATGATACCAAGCTGCAAAGGGTTGATGAGCAGCACTATAATGTTAACACATTTGTGGCACAGGGGCAAATGAAATTTGGGGCAAAGAAGTGAGAAGTACTGCAAGTAAGAGAGGGAAGTGGGGTGCAGAAATACAAATTGGGAACAGCTGCTGGAGAAGCAGGACTAGAGAGAGTGGTCTGGAGCTGTGGTGAGGCTGGATGTGTATTGTGCTGTTTCAAAAGACAAGGTGTGGGGTTGTGGGATCCTCACAGGCTCCACAAATAATTTGGCTTGCCTGAACAGGATGCTGGCTGTGTGGGATGTGCTTGGTCTTGTGGGATTTCCTTGTGGTGGTGAAGGAATAAGCTTGCTGCAGGTGTGGGCATAGGCTTTGGAGTAAGACTCAGTGCAAGTGGGAAGCAATTAGCAAGCCAGACCTGCAGAGATTCTGGAAAGTTTGTTTTGATTGAAGATGATACCCTGTGAGTGCACTCATCATGGGTTCCCTTTCTAGTCAGTGGAGAAATAGGCACCTTCTGAAGATAAGTCAGGTGTTAGCTGGGCTGACTTGCCCTAGGGAGATGACCCTTTCCATGGACAACAGCAGACCTAGGTGAAGACCAGCACCTCCGTGAGTGAGGCCGTGCCCAGCACCGAGCGCAGGGGCTGGAGTGTGGGCGTGGGTTTGTATCACATTGACAGTTCCCTCGGTCCACGCTGGCTGGAGGCTCTGCATTTAGGTACCTGTCAGGGCTTTGGGGCCCAGCCCTGAGACTTTCACACACTGTTCTACCAGTTGTGAATTGGGAAGCATAGATGTATGATTAAATTAAAACTGCTGGTTTATAAATGAGTATTAAAATAAAACAAACAGAAGGAGCTGTTGCAGTCGATCCCCTCACCACCACCAACAGCGTGAGGATTTAGAGCTAGGACAGTTCCAGCTAGAAATCATAACAGGGAAAGCATCATCCAGTGATTCTTCCTAAACACACGTGACTTACACAAGCTCATCAGCCATTTGACAAGGGCTGTGGTCTCTTATTTTAGCTACATCCTTTTTATTGCCTGATTAATGTTTCAATGTATTTCCTAATGCTCAAATCTACCTACAAATTTGTGGGTCATCTTGTGTTTTATGATTAAAAGAGCTTAACTGAAGTGCATACATAGCATGTTATATTGGCTTTGTATGAGCAACAAAACAATGAAGCAACTTTTCTCATCAATTTACCAATTCAAGCACTTACGGAGAAAACCAGAAGAAACATCCACATTTATGTCCCAAGATTTGTGTTTGTTGGAATATGTTTTTTAAACAAATAAACTACATTGCAGTGGCCTCACAGGAAACCTTAAGTTATGTAAATTGACTCTGCTAATGCCTCTGCTTTCCCCCCTAGGTGCTAGCTATCGTGATGGATGTGTTCACAGACACTGAGATTCTTTGTGACCTCCTGGAGGCAGCCAACAAGCGCATGGTGTTTGTCTACCTGTTGCTCGACCATGGCAATATAAATCTCTTCTCAGAGATGTGCGACAAGTTGCAAATTGCCGAGGATCTCTTCAAGGTACAGTGGCTCTGTGAAGCTCTTAGGCTCAGATTCATCTGCCTGACTTCAGGCACTCTGAGCTAGAAGCATGCTTATGCTAAGATCAGTCCACCTTGTAATTAAAAGGGAGCAAGAGATTTCCAGAGGTAGTATTAGCACACCTAATTCCTCTCTGGAGATGACTACATTTTCCTATGGATGTTATAGGAAGTTAAAGCATTTCCATTAGGTTCTTAGATGAAACCAGCCCAGGCCCTGAAGTCTTAAAACAGAGCGTAAGTCCCCTGCTGGATTCTTCTAACATAAGCAGTACCACTGCTTCTCTTTATGAACTCTATAGCAGCTGCGGCCTGGCAGCCACAGGTAGCAAGCAGATAAAACTCTTTTGCATGGCAATGCCTTGGCTACACCACGTGGTTCTTCATAGAATGTGCTAAAGCTCCATTTTAGAGCTAATGCCTCAGACTTAGCTGTCTGTTGGCTTAGTCTGTTTTTCTCTCTGCCAGAGGGAACCGACTTTAAAAATAACCTAGGGACTGTTTCAGTTGTTGCTTGAGATGCTGTAGGACACCTGTGGCATCTTCATGGGGATGGCTGATCCCACAGAGACAAGAGCCTTCTGGAAGGTGGGCAGGAGACCTGAGGGCATCTTGCATGCACCAGACACCAGAGTTTCAACAGCCGAGTTCCACCCCAAATGTATAAAGAAACTGTAATCGATGCTCATAACAGTGTTTGCAAGTCTGTAAACTTGACTAGAACAAGGCTGTGCTAGTTCTTGTCAGTTGCTGCTACAACACAGGCTTTGACAAGGCATGAGTCAAATCCTTGGTACTACTCATTTACTAAGGCCTTGATTGTGCAAAGTGTGTGTATGGAGAGCAGAGTCAGGTCTGGGTGCCTGGCCTGCCTTAACACACTTGCTCAGGTACAAGGAGAGAGCAAAGCATTGGAAGGGCCAAGTGGACCTGCTGCTCCACTCAGAGGTGTGCCAGCTGCTGATCCTGCAGGACAGCATTCAGCTGGGCTGCACCAGAAGAGCAGAGCCCGTGTCCTCGCAGGGCCAGGTGGATCGGAAGCACAGAGGGTTTGCCGTGCTGCATCGTGCCATAACCAGCACCAAACAAGAGCTCTCAGCTAGAGCAGATTGCTGCTGGGGTGTCAGTGGGAGTAACAGACAGCTCTCGGCTGCAGACACCTCTCACACTCATTTTGGTGGGGTAGCATCATCAGCTGTTGATGCAGGGCACAGCTCCAGCTGCCTCAGTTCCCGAGCAGGTAGCTGAAATTCCGTGTGTATGGACGGGGTTCCCTGGCCTCCCTTAACACACTTGCTCAGGTACAAGGAGGGAGCAAAGCATTGGAAGGGCCAAGTGGACCTGCTGCTCCACTTGGCCCCTCCAATTAAAGAAGTGACTGTGTGGCGGGTGGCAGCTTGGCCAGGTCTCCTCCAGCCCCAAACCTCCAAACACCACATGGGCGAGTCCGGAAAGAAATCATAACAGACACCAGGGAAGTGAAGAGTTAAAGGCAGTGTGGGGAAAAGGGCCTTCTGCTTTTTAATTATTTTTTTTTCTTTACAGAATATTTCAGTCCGCAGTGTTACTGGTGAGGTTTACTGTGCCAAATCAGGCAGGAAGTTTTCAGGACAAATACAAGAAAAATTTCTTATCTGTGACTGGAGATACGTGCTCTCTGGATCTTACAGGTGAGACAAGCTGTTGTGGTTCACATCTAAGTGCTCTTTTATAATTTTTAATATTACTTCATGAAAAAATACAATGGAAATTTTTGTGCAGGTGAGAAGGGTTCTTTTTAACAAAACCCCCTTGTTTTCAAATGTGTTGTTTTTCAATAATCCATTTAACTTGCTTTAAAGCTGATATTATTTCTTTATGGAGCATTGTATTTAGCTTAAATGCTCAGAAACTAACGTAAACAATATTGCTGGTGCAGCCCTGGAGCAGAACTAGAAATGTGTTTTGCTTAATGTTATGCTTTCCTCATTGTTTGGGTCCTCAGATGCTGTGATCATGAGACATGAAACACGTCCACCTCCCTTGGGGTCCCTTAATGTAGCATACGTCACTTGGCTTATCTGAGGATTTGGTCTCCATATGACAGGTTTAGTGGTTAAGGGTAAAACAGAAACACTTCAGACTTACTGTTTTTTCTTATATTTCATTAGTAGGTAGGCACTATGTCTGCTCAACTGTTGTATCTTCCTTTTTTTTTCTTTTATTTTTTGTGAGCTGAGTCTGTAACTCCCCGTTTTTGTGTTGCTATAATTATTTCAGATAGAGGATGTAGCATCTCAAAAAATGAGGTTTTAATTAAGATCCAAAATACTTCAGTCAGGGAATTTCAAGAGACCATAAGCTTGCATCAAATGAAGTTTCTAAGCCTCATGGCTACATAAATAAGCTTCACAAATGACAGAATGTATCCTAGAAATAAGATACCAAAAGACAAGAGGTAATTATTTAATTAAAAGGATCAGATTATTTTTCTTAATCCCAGTTTATGATTTGGATGCCTCTAGTTTGATAAAACTGTGGCACCAGGAAGATTACATAACTATAAGTAGCAAAGGTAAAGGTGGCATGTGGGGTTAGCATATGCTGCAGGATCTCAGCTGTCCACAGTGGCAAGCATCCAGTTTTCAGTCTGTTTCCAAACAAACCATCAGACAAAAACGAGGTTTTTTTGTTGTTGTTGGCCACTTTGTGGTTTTCTGGTTCTTTCAGGCTTTTTTTAATCCTTCACCAAAGATATGTAGAAATGCAACAGCAGATTTATCTGGAGAGTAGAGGTGAAGAACATGTAAGAGAAGACAAACAGAGCAAGGTCTATTTTCTTTAGCCAGGAAGCTTCCTTTTGACTTCTCTTTTCCATCAAAAAAAAAAAACAAACCAAAAAAAACCACACACACACACAAAAAAACCCCACCCTCAAAGTCCTGTGCAGAGTCACTTCTGTCATTCTCTACTGCTGTTGCAGTATCTTCTAACCTCATGACCCTTGTCAAACTACCTAATGCCCTCTCCAGCAAGCAAGCAGAGGCAGTGGTGAAGAACAAGTATACACACTATTGAACTTCAGTGTGCTCAGCACCAGTTTGCAGAATCACTTTATTAACCTCAGAGTTTAACTTTAGCTCTCATTTTATTAACCCAAACATTTTCTGTTATCCCTAAGCCTTATCCAACAGCATCTGCAGGTATAAACAACAATGATGTTGAGTAAAGCAGACTGAAACTGTTCTGCAATGCATTTGTTGGAAATCAAATCGGAATAGAACTTAAAACTAATACAACAGCAAATTCCACCTAAGTGCTGTGCTCTGCATGACTTTTGGGAACAGGCTGAGAACAAAAGCCCTTCAGGACATACTGCTCTGAAAGAGACCCTAGCCTGCTGTTTCTATCCAAAGTGTTTGAGGACAAAATATATTTGCCTAATGGACAACGAAGGGGACTGAAGCTGGCAACTAGTTAGAGGCAGAAGAACCACCACTGACTCTGTGGCATCTCCTGCTCTGGAGTGGTTTTTCAAACCACATTAAAAAACCACTGTTTGAGTCAGTGTGGATAAGCGTGCGCCTGCCACACAGGGCAGACCAGAGCTGAGAAGCTTCTGAAAGCTGTTCCACCCACGTGTCTGCACAAGTGTTTGAAGTTACAGTTCTTCTCTCTGTTTCTATTGCCAGTGTCTATAGTGGGGGGTCAGGATGCAGTAATTCTTCTTGCTGTCTCTGTGTTACTCTGCCCCATCCAGAGGTAACTACGTTATTCCTTTTTTTAAGAATTAATTTGAAGCTAGATAGCGTATGAACTCGGTGCTCCTGAAGAAGGCAAAATAAAGACAGCAGAAAGCATAGACCTCCATCCTCAGGGCCTGCTGAGCACCTCCCTGGCTGCTGCTGCTCTGGAAGCCACCAGCCACTTCTAACATCTGACACCAGGTGCTTTGTTGAGAGCAGTGGTTCAGCGGGGGCAGGCTTCTCATACAGAGGTTGTCCCACCAGCGGGCACAGGGGGTGGGAGCATCCCTGATGAACAGTAATGCAGAGGGTGCAGTCAGGGAAAAAAACATTCCAGTGCAAATGAAGGTTGGACAAGAGAGGTGGGTGTTGATTCAGACAATTGTATATGAGAGGCTCCTGAAGGTGGTGTAGATTTTGGGATAAAGCCCTGGAAAGATGACTGAGAAGTGTCTGTTAGTGAATGAATGTGTGATACAGCTTTGTCCCCAAGCTAGGCAGTGCTGCTTTGTGTGTTCTCTTCTTTCTGATGTGCTTCACTCCAAGAGGCCTGGTAGAAAAATGATCCTTCTGGGCAGACAGTGACAATAACTGTCTTCTCTGAGCCTTTCCTAAAAATGCACTTGGAATTGTAAAGAGGGCCTAAAACCAAAACAGTGAGTTTCCTCTTAGAATGAAGCCAGTGAAAACCTGTGAAGTCTTTATGTTGAGTTCTGCTTTGCTCTTCAGCAAAGTGACCAGAATGTAAATTGCTGTGACTCACTACATGAAGTCCACAAACTTCATGTCAAAAATCACGCAGGTCTCACCTTGCTACTTGGCAGGTGACCTATTTGCCATCAGTCCATCTTCGGGCTATTAATTGGATCCAACTTTCTCTGCCTGTGAGGGTTACAGATAAGATCAATGGGCCACCAATGAGAATCTGTCCATCAAGTACTCCAGGACGTTGTACGTGGGACTAAGTTATCAAAATTGGGTGCAACGGGCATTTTTCCTCTGATCTTGTTGGGGTTTTAAAAGCCATTTATAAGTGTAATTAAATTTTATTTCACTCTAATTTTCCTTTTATAAACTAGATCTGTCTCTAGCACATAAAGTCTAAACCTGCCACCCCACACCTCAGCCCTTTACTGAGTTTGTAACCTTCAGCACAGGTAACCCAGACTAACTGCGGGTGAGTTTGTATTTGCTCTGAACTCCTCAGCAGCCAGGCGAAGGACATGCAAAGGTTTAGAGGGCACTCGTTAGGCAACGTTGAGCTAGCAGAGTAGATGTGACACACACAGCACCATGTTAGCTTGCTGTGCTGTTCACCTCGACCCCCGAGGTTTTGTCCATGTTTGGAATGATTGGAACAAAGTGCATGAGAAATATGCTAGTAACTTACTGTATATTTTCTTGTCCGGTCATAAAATGTACAGTATATATTGTAGGATTGCCCAGTGGCATTCAACCAGTGATTTCTTCACTCCTCCCCTTCTCTTGAAGTAATAGAATAAAACCACTTCATACCCCAAACCCAACCCTCTTTCAGAATGCTGGGAACAGGCAGGTGTAAGTTGTGTCTCTTTATTGCCACAGCATCAGCTCAAGCTGTCAGTCCCACTGAGCTTCACAGGAGTTTTGTCAAAACATGACAAGAACAAGATTTAAAGTGCACACACTTAGGGCCACAGCTGGCTCTCAGCAATCCTTGTGCAAAGCCAGCACAGCTAACAGAGTCATGCAGGAACCTGTGGGGCAGAGCTTTGCCAGCACAGAATAACCTTGGGTTCAGCTCCAGCGCTGCTCTGTGCGCTCAGCCGCGCGGCTCCAGCCCCAGTCAGCTTGGGGAGCAATTACATTTCATTCTCTCAGCCAGGCTCACTCTATTGCTGCTGCTGCTCAGACAAGGCAGCCTGCACAGCACACTCAGGCTGGCTTGTGGTTTTGTAGAAGAGCATAAATTTATGTCTGCCAAGTGGACTAGGGAAGCACATAAAAGAAAAATCATTTAGAAGCTATGGATATCCTAAGGTGTGTCTCTGGACTACCAGAATGAAAACTGTTGTGGTGCTTTCCCCTTAGTTTATATAACAAAGTAGAATATTTAGTTTTGGAAAGCCTGTGGGAAACATTTATAATCTCATTTTCTCTGTAGTGAGGAAAATAAACATTTGTCAGGTGTGGGGGGTTGTTCTGTGGGAGTGGGATGTGACAGGGAGCTTGGTTTTTTATGTGCTTCTCTTGACCAATGGAGAAGTAGTACAGCAAGCTGAAAACAAAGGATGGTTGTTTTTTTCACTAGGCTTTCTCATGTCAGTTTTGAGTGGGTGGGAGTTACCAAGTAGCACAGCATTCTGCAGGGAGGGTACGATTCACGTGTGCACAGACAAGATGTGGTAGGGCCTGAATTGAAGCATTGTGCCTGGAAGAGAGGTACCTAAAAGAGGGGTCTAAATTCCTTTCCATGGAACAGACACCCAGACCTTGAGTATCGTACCTGACATTTCGTCCTGCAGTGGATCTGGATCACCACTCCCTTTAGGAGGTTGTATAACCTCACAAGGTTTCTCGAAGGGTTTAGGTAGCTGCAATAACAAAGCTTGATACAAGTCAAAGAGCTCTGATGTGAACTGGCCTGAAATTCAGCTGCGACACCGTCTGCGTCCCGTGTTTAAGCTTCAGCAGCAGAACGCCTTTGCCCCTCGCGGCGCCACGGCAGGGGTCTCCGGTCCCTCAAGGCTGACGTTAACACTGACCCTTCCTTGTCTCTCCTTCCAGCTTCACGTGGTTGTGTGGCCAGGTTCACCGCAACCTCCTCTCCAAGTTCACGGGTCAAGTTGTGGAGCTGTTTGATGAAGAGTTCCGACACCTTTATGCCCTGTCCAAGCCAGTGAGGGGACCGAAGTCTCCACCGCGCACCTTGCCTTACCTGTTCAACAAGAGCTGGGCCCCCCAGCGCAGCCTCCCCGACAGCGACGAGGGAAGCGCCAACACGCTTTCCGATCCCTTCAGCAGCCTCTCGGCGGGCAGCACCCACCAGGCCAAGCAAAGCCCAAGAACTCTCATATTCAGCGGCAACTTCACCCCCCAATCACCTCTTCACAGAGTTAATTCCTTCCACGGCTACGTCTCGTACACCCCGCCGCCACCACCGCCACAGGCAGCCATCCAGGCCAACTACTACCAGCCGCACTGCGTGGCCGATAACTCCCCAGTGCTGTACAACAACATGAACGTTTACAGACCCATAAGACTGAGACAAGAGGAACAAAACAGGACAGGGTTAAACTCACCCTGGAGATGCCTCCACAAAGCTAACCTGTTTGCATAATAACCACCTTCTTTGGAATTGCAAGTAAGCGTAGAGAGGACCTGTTTAGCAATCACTGGTGTACTGATGAATATAGAAATTCTGTATAATACAAAATGGGGGTGATTTGAAGCCTCTTATTTTGTTTTGCTGCTTACAGATGCTTCGTTTCCCTAATTAAAGCCAAGCCTGCTAACATGTAAGCCTTGGGTGCATCACAATCCCAGGAAGAACACATCCAAATAATGCTGCTCACAGTGCAACACTGCTGCTGCCTGTCACCTGCCCTCAGTGGCATATTTGTGGAGCAGGAGATTCAAGTGGTTGACTGCTTTTCACATGGCCAGGCACCTGAAGGTGGGCAAGTCACCGTTTATTACCACGCATTTCAGGCACTTGCGTAAGGAGACCGAAGGCTGCTGCTGAGGTGCCAAGCCGAGGGGATGCTGGCAGCAGCGGTCGGCCTGCGTGCTGTCATCACACCTTAATCCTGACTTGGGAGGACTCCTTCAGGGCCGCCGGGGCAGCGGAGTTCCCACCACGGCGCCGTCTTGGAGCTGCCTGCTTGAGGGGCACAGAGGAACCTCTGCTCACCGTGGCCTGGGCCCAGACCCACGGCGGGGTCGCGGCGGACATCCCGCCGCCACCCCACGGGACCACCCCCCAGCCACTCCACGGGGGCGTTCCAGCACTCTGTGTCCCAGAACGCCAGCCCCACCAGCTCAGAGTGATCTTCCTTACTGCAGGGCAGCTCTGCAGATTCGGACCGGAAAATGAAGCAAAGTTCTGCAAGTAACACAGCAGAACTGAGTTCCCATTCATTTAATAGCATGTGGGTCTTAGAAATCCTCTGAGTGGTCATTATTGAAAATGAAGGTAGTGATAACAAGCTTTCTTTCAGAGTTCTTCAAGGTTTCTGATTTTTTTAAAGAGAAACTGTGCGTCTGCAGTGCCCATTGAATACAGTTACAGAGGCAGTCAGAGAAGCTCAGAGGCTTGAACCAAATTGGAAGAACTTTCTGACAAATAATAAAATAATCCATGAAAACTAAGGAAGTTTCTGTAAGTGAAATAGAAAAAAAAAAAAAAAAAGAAAATTCATGAAACTAAGATTTTCCATCCAAATCCCAAAGTTACTAGATGCCTGACATCTGTTGATTTATCAGTAGATTATTTTATCTACTGATTCTAACCTACTAAAGATTATTTCACACTTAATTTCTTTTACACCATCTTTTCATCTTTCATCTGACTCCAAAAGAACCTAAACACATTTGCACATCTGGGCCATTTTGCCTGACTCCTCACCTGCTCAAAAAGGAATACAATTTAATTCTTCAGGCTGTGGATGACGAAAATTGTGTGCAATGGCAAGATGTCAGGTGAGGAGTTTCTCATCCTTGGGAGAGCTTTCAAATCACTTTGAAAGTATACCAGTAAAGTTTACAGAACATTTTGAAAGGTACAGGATGGACATATCCTGCTTTAGCTTCGGTGTGGATTTTTTTTTACCTGTGATATCAAATTTTGGAGTCCAGAATAACAATAAACTATTGCATATAATTGTAAATTCTGTAGATAGCAACATTTTTCAGATTCCTTGGGAAGAAGGGAGAGTCGATTTTCATTCCTATGACAACTCTACTTAATTATCTAAATATGGAAACCATGCAAATAAAAAAGAAGACTTTCATTAAAATCTCTTTGTGAATCAATTTGTTTGTTCATAGTCTCTTGACTTGTGCACTGTACTATCTTCTCTTCTGAAAGTTAAGTGAGTTCCATACAGTCAGGGCCCAGGTGAAGAGGAAACACATTTTGTTTCTTCTGAAATCAACAGGAACAGAACTAAACGCGTGTTTTAGGCTCCCCCAGCCTAATCCATTTTTTCTTCTAAATTTGTTTCTGTTCTCTGATCCCACTGTGGCCCAACTAAAGGTGGCAGAGAGGGGCATATGGGGAGAGGTTTTTAGACCACTACCTCTGCAGCCTTCAGTTCCTCAGGCCATGACCTGTAAAATCCACAAAGGAGATCTTCTCATCTCTGTGAGGCAAGATAGTTTGCCTGCGGAAGTTTTGGAGAACACAGCTAATGAGAAGTAGGTAAGGGACAAGCTAATAATCCAGAAGGAGCCCTGTGAGTTTAGAGGAGCTAATTTCAACCCTGGATCAGGGATGGAGCCTGTGCTAGCTCAGACAACAGCTGAACTTGAAGATCAAGTGGAATTTGAGTTTTGATAGAAAACAATGGAGTTTATGATTTCAGAAATGAATTATGGCAAAAATCCTAACAGGTCCCCACAAGCATGGTAAAAATGTGGTTACAAGCAGGTGCAGAAACTGCCAGTTGGGGAGGTGCCGGCGGGGTGCTGCCAGGGCCCGTCGCCTGCTTCACAGGAAGGGCCTCAACAGGCTCTGCTGCCACACAGCCTGCCCTCACCGGGCAGAACGGGCAGCTGGCTCACTTGAGAGAAGGGGTGCCCTCCAGAGGGACCTGGATGGGCTGGAGGCCCATGCGAACCCCTTGAAGTTCAACAAGACCAAGTGCAAGGTCTAGCACCTGGGCTGGGGTAACCCTTAGTATCAGTACAGGCTGGGAGACAGAGGGATGGAGAGCAGCCCTGCGCAGAGCGACCTGGGGGTACTGGTGGGCGAGATACCAGACACGAGCTGGCAACATGCACTCGCAGCCCAGAAGGCCAATCATATCCTGGGCTGCATCAAAAGAAGTGTGGCCAGCAGACCCAGGGAGGCAATTCTGCCCCTCTGCTCCACGTGGTGAGACCCAGCTGGGGAACTGCGTCCAGCTCTGGGGACACCCCCTGCAAAGGCCCCTCGTTACTCTCCAGAGTGCCCCAAGGCCTCATCTAGGCTTTGCTGGGGCCTCATGGAGGCACCTGCTAACCTACAGAGGTCCCCCCATTCTACAGAAATATTAAGGTCTAGGAAACAAAATCACTTTTCAGTGCAAATTCACTTCTGCAGATAGTCTGGAACTTTGTACAGGCTACACTATTTATGCTTTCTAGTCCCCACCACCCACATGTAGAGCCTTCATAATATGAGCATAATATGAGCCCTCATCTTTGGCAAGACTGCATTCTGCTGATCTTGTGCCCTCAGCAGAGAGCTGGAGAAAGGAGAGAGCAAGCTGGAGCTTGGCTGGCACAGGACCAGGAGAATCAAGTCTTGCCAAAGGCAGCTGAGGGGTTCCAGGCCCAACTGGCTGCAGGTGACAAGGGCTCATATTATGTGAGCAGTGTCAGCCAAAGGTGTGAGGAGTTAGAGGTGCAGCTTCTGGAGATGATGGATGAAAAGACCAGACCGGCTGAAGAAAATTCTCACCCCCGTGGGCACATGTGCTGGGCAGAAAAGGTTGGAGCTGGAAATGCTGACCTGAAGGGGCAAGTGGTGCGAGTGGCAGAGGAGCAAAATTCTGTCATCCAAGCTGTTAGCTCTCTTTAGACCCGACTGGAAGCTGCAGAGCACAGACTGAAAGCCGTGAGAGACATCGTGAGAAATGCTCAGGGAGAAGTAAAAGGCACCATGGAGAAGCCTGGCAACTGTTTTGAGCCCAGGCAACTGAACCAAAGAATGGGTTTTGGAGCCCCTCAGAGCGCGCTTGGGCAGGGGACAGTCCTGGGTCCTCCATCCATTCAGAGGACCCCACAGGTGAGGCAGCAGAACAGGTAGCAGACAGTCTGTCATCCTGCAGGCTCTGGGCCATCAACTGGGAAAGCTCTGAGCAGTCATAGCTGGATGCAGCCACGGTCCTTGTGATGATCCCCGTGAGCAGCCTGGACCAGAGCCTCCTCTGACTGCTGGCCAATCTGTTATGCCTTTGGACAGGCGGACGAAGACGGTTGGTCTGTGGGAGAGCTGGCGGATGGCACAAGAGGATTCATCCCCTCTAACATGCTGTAGACTGTTCAGGTGGCGACCTGGAGAACACGAGCTGGAATGATCCTCGTTATTACATTTTTGGTGTGTCACCTGTTTTGGAGGAAGATGAAGACAATCTACATGTGGGTGGTGGGGACTAGAAAGCACAAATAGTGTAGCCTGTACAAAGATCCAGAGTATCTGCAGAAGTGAATTTGCACTGAAAAGTGATTTTTTTTCTAGACCTTAGTATTTCTGTAGAATGGAGGGACCTCTGTAGGTCAGCAGGTGCGTCCATGAGGCCCCAGCAATGCCTGGTTGTGGCCTTGGGGCACTCTGGAGAGTAATGAGGGCCCCACATGGGCCCCTGCAGAGCCTGGCACAGGCCTCTGGGGCTTTCTGATGGGTAACTTGGCCAGTCGGAGCACCACAGCTGCTGGCAGCAACGGGGACCTTCCCGTCAGGGCAGGGTGCTCTGCACGCCCTCGCCCTGAGCAGCAGGCAGCAGAGAAAAACAGAACATGGAGCTGGCATTGCCCACGGCACCGTCGGCGCAGGCATTGCTCGTGCACCAGGGGGGGATGCCTGAGGGGCACCTCGAACCCACCCTGCTCTGCGCTTGCTGCCCGGAGCAAGCTGGACAAACATCTTTGTCCCTGCAGCGTGTCCGGTCCCTGCCCAGCCCCAGCCAGCCCTGCAGCTCTCCTCACCGAGATGCTGCTGCCAGTGTCCCGCTCATGGAAGCGGTTCCGAGCGCGGGGCCCGCTGCCTGCTGGCACTCCCGGCCGTGGAGCACACCTCGCACGGGGAGCAGCCAGAGCAGCGCCTGCTGGAGGGCATCCCCTGAGCTTGCTGCTCGTGCTCCTTGGCAGCATTTCACCGGCTGCTCCTTCCACAGGCTGCTTCCAGCCGCCGGGGACTTCACCTGACTACCGTGACTTTGCAAATATGGAACGTGGCTTAGCAACTACATCAGCTGATTCCCTCGGGGCTCTGGGATCCATCTCATCAGGTCCTATTGACCTAGGCACGTTCAGGTTCCTCAGGTGGTCCTCAGGAATCTGATCTCCTCTTCCAGGAGGAGGGACTTAATTCCCCTAGTCCCTCCTTTGACCTCGAAGGAAGGACTCTGAAGTCCTTTGAGGTCTTTCACTCAAGAGGTGTGGGAAGTGAAGTTGCCAGTGAAGACACAGGCAAAAAGGACATTGGGTACCTCAGCCTTCTCCTTGTCCATTGTTACCAGTTTGCCAGAAGTCGCCTGCTTCCACAGGCCACTTCTTTTTTTTTTGGGCAAAAGAGCATGCCCTGGTCTGTCCCTGTTTTTCCCCCTAGAAAATAAAGAGCACCCAGGCTCTCCTCCTTCCTGGACACACCATGCTCCTGCACAGCCCCCTTCCATTATCCTAGCTAGGCCTGCCAGCTGCACCTCCAACCCTGGGGAGGTGATGGAGCAACAGATCCTGGAAGGAACTTCCAACTTGTACTGTGAAGGACAAGGTGATGGGGAGTAGTAAGCAGCAATTTACCATATGAGGCAATTCTGCTTTATCACGTAGGAGGACCAGCTTGCTCATATCAAACGAACCTCCCAGGGGCCAGTGCTTGGAGGGTGTCCCCTCACGAGTTCTCGCTGGCCACCCATCCCCACAGAGAACTACAGTTCAAGGTTTACTGAGCCCTGAAGCACCATCAGTTTTCTCTCTGTTTTCCAGAATTTCTGCCAGCAGCAAACCTGGTTGTACACTGCCTACTAAACCCCGCCTCGACTGATGCTGCCCCTGGTTCTGGCACCTTCCCAGGAAATGCGGATCCTGCAAGGACAATTGGGTGAACTCATGCAGTGTGGGCTGTGTCACATTTTCATCTTATTTCTTCCTTCTCTGTCATGCAGAAGAACGAGAGCGATAGAGGCTCTGGGTGGGCAGCTGGCAGCCAGCTGAGGTCAAACCACCACATAGTGACACAAGTGGCAATGGTTTTAAACTGAAAGAGGGTAGATTTAGACTGGACATAAGAAATGTTTTTATGATGAGAGTGGTGAGAAACAGGAACAGGTTGTCTGGAGAAGTTGTGGATGTCCCACCATTGGCAACCTTCAAGGTCAGGTTAGATGGGGCTTTGAGCAACCTGGTCTAGTGCAAGACATCCCTGCCCATGGCAGGGGGACTGGATTAGATGCTCTCTGAAGGTCCCTCCCAGCCCAAACCAGGCTATGATTCTGCAATGGAGCAAACCGTGTTCACATCTCTAGTTAGAGCACTAACACGTCCCCTCCCCGCAGAGCCAGCGGCACCCAAACGCTCAGCAGCAAGACGCACAATTAGACCGTGTTTGTAGGCAGCAGTCATTTCAGAAACACCAGAGCCAGGGGCTCAGGGTCCTTCCCAAAGCTTCTGCAACACGAGCAAGTGTTGAAACAAAATCAAACCTCTGTAACTGTTAACAGATTCTTACTTGCAGTTTGCAACACCGAAATTTGCTATTTAATGCAGCCTGGATACAGGTGCGTGTACCAACACCAGTAACAGCACCGTAAGAGCTAACATGAAGAAATCTATTGCAGGCAGATGTAGGAACAGGCAGAACACAGAAGCAACGATGAGGCATTCAAATGCAAGATGGAAACACAAAGCCCCTAGTGAGATACAATCAGAAACAGAAAGCTGGAGTTAGAAGTGGCACACCAAAAAAGTGAGAGGCAGGCCAAAAAAGGCGGAATTGAAGTAGCTGAGATGAGAGATAGGCAGGCATCAGCAGAACAGAGGAATATTTCATGGCCCCAGTGCAATAAACACAAGTTATTTGGAACAGTAACTATGTGACACATGCAGAACAACATTCATGTTGTTTTCTTTGCAGTAGTTAAAAACAACATTTTTGCTGTATTGCCCTGTTCGAGCAAATACTGCCTGTTCTTCAGAAGTGCCACTCGCCTCCCCCTCCCGGAGCCAGTGGGGAGTTAACTGTTGCGTTCCCAGGCTAAGAGACAACCTCCAGTCAAACAATCTGCACACACACCAGAAAGTTCCCAAATCACCTCGGCCAGCTGCTGTGTACTTTGGGTTCCGCAGTCACAGAATGGCAACATTTGGCAAGTATTTAATTCACTGCTAAAACAGCACAAATGCTATTCCCACCTCTTAAACTGTGGAGCCAAATCATCTGGCCACTTCCCATTAGATATCTACACAGACCTGGTTCCACAAAAGCTCTGTCATGGTGGCCTAACTACTGAACCTACCCAAGAGCTGTGGCAAAGCCAATTACAGTTTTTTTATATGGTACTCACAACCTTAAGTCTAAGAACAAACTGTGACAAGTCCCTGTTACAGTTTTTATTGACATGTTTAGCACTAAGCTTTCCATGTGTGCCAAGTCCTTTCTGTAAGACATTCTACTGTTGATACGAACATTATAATTAATGTACAGCATGTTATGGACAGTCTCTGCTGAAAACTTATGACACCAGTTAGTTTTAAAAGCATGCCCAGCCCTTCAGGCAGGATTCACTGCCATCCGAATGAAGTGCTCTGCACACACACACTCAAAAATTTCCACCTGGCAGAGCACACGCATGACTGGACCATGTATCCTGCAACACGTTACGAGTGCATTAGTGCTTACCCAAGAACACTTGCCAAGTCACCACCTTTCATAACAAGCTGACCAGGATGTGGTTTAATTGCATTAAGCCACCGAACTATCAAAGATAATTTGACATGGCTGAAAGTGATATTCCATTTTTTTTGAAGAGGTTTTACAGTCAACTCTAGCAGAGGGCTACACCATACCAAGGGTTACTGACAGGCTTCCGAACCAGTATCTTAAAGCTTTAAAATTCACCTAAAAGTAGCAGATACAAAGTGTGTTTACTGATGGTGAATCACCAATCAGTTGCGAGTTATTTCAAGTTTCAGGACTTTTCACTATTTCAGAAAGAAAACGCACAAAAATATGAAAAAAAGTCACAGCAAATTATGCCTAAGAGATTCCTGGTTTTAAACTACATCCTTTAAAGAACACATTTACAACAAGCTCCAAATAATTTAAGTCTCACAGTGTAAGAGATGATGGGGGGAAGCGCACACCTTGTTGGCCTCAAATGTAAAGTATGTCATGCCAAATCAACTACAAGATAACCTCTGCCTTTTTCTAAAGCAGCCCAAAGCACATAGGTGCTTCGGAAAGTAAAGCAAAGTGGTGTCATTAGCAACTGAAGCAGGACATAAGGTGCTGTATGAAACAGCACTGCCAGTTCTCACAGCAAAGATCTTCCTTGCAAAGGATATGATCTGACTAAACACTCTTCAGTACATATATAAACAAACTTGACAGTTTTTCTCCTCCCTCATCTAAGCATAGTGAAGACAAGATTACAGATAATTCTACACCTGCACTTTGAAGAAAGAAAATCTCTTTCTAGTTCTTTTACCACTTAAGATTTTTTCCTAAACATATGGAATTATTCTTCTTGATAATTTCTCAGCATAAATATGTTTAAGATTTCTAGCTATTAATCTGTGAACAGGAAATAACTATAATGTCAATTAATCAAGAAACATTTACAAAAATTAATTCAGAAAATGGCTAATTCCATGGCTCTAAATGTAACAATGTAGACCTTGATACCAAGAAACTGAACATTGTAAGGGAAGGCTTCCATGCCACTGGCATCACAGGCCTCAAAAAAATTCACAGGCTCCTCAAGCACAATATGGTGAGGTTTATGATGGAAAGCTACCTCTGAAAGCTTGACTTTATATTGGATTTCTCATAATCTTAAATACAAACAAATCAGTGAACGAACAAATTATGAGATGTTAAGAGCTTAAATGAAGGTATTTATATATTTATTTTTAAAAGATATACAAATGAATTCTTCAAAAATATTAATATGAACTTTATTGCATATATCATTCCATAATAATTTTGAGATATGACAATAAATACAACAAAAGCTTTAAGTTACTGAAGGTGGGAGAGACATATCTGAATAGGATTGTCTATCAAAGCGACTTAAGTCATCTTGGAGATTACCAAACCATCTGACTTCAAACTCTGTGGCTGATGCAGTTACCAGTGATGACAGTGCTGAAGGGCCTATGCATTTTACTTCACCCTGAAACTCCTCTTTTAGTTTTTCTGGTATAAGATCCTGCCCCATAATCTGCAAACAGAGTAAGCAAGAAGATGGCAAAAAAAGAAAACAACTTGCAGAGAAAGCAGCAAATATGACATTAATACAGATTTTACAAGAAAACGCCTTGACATATGAACCAGACGCCACCTCAGAAGCTTCCAAGTCACGACCAAGTTCTCTGCCTGTTGCATTCTGCAATAAACACAGAGAACTGAGAGGCCAAGCTTCACAGGGACACAACCCCACCCAGCTTCTGGCTGCACTTGTAGAGGGGGATTTTTACTCTCTGAGTAGCAGCAGAAATCTCAAAGCCAACGCTGCATTCAGTGCTCACCTTGCAACATCACCAACACACTCATCTTCTCCTGGGAGTGTCAGACCATGGGGAGCAAGAGAAGTTTCTTTTCATAAGCTGTTCAAAACCTGAGATACACTGCCCTCTTATGGATGCAACCCCCCAAGACTGCCTGCCAACCCACAACGGCTTGGCTTGTGCCAACCTACAGCTGTTATAGGGATAGCCGAGTTAGAATCACACTGACTTCTGTTTGTTCTTTAAGATAAAAGTTAGAAACTCTACAAATAGCACTAAAAATGTTTAATCTTTATGAATTAAGTCCTGAAGTGCTACTCTCCTTTGTGTTTCTTTGAATGTAGAACCCAATACATCAAACAGAATGAAGAAATCATGTAAAAAAGGATGCCTCTAGCTTTTTCTGAAAATGTTTAATACTTTTGCTGGAAGTGTTTAATACTGTCTCTGGCCACCAAAGTAATCTCCAATTCCATTTCATACTTGTGATTCACTTGGCGGCATCTAAAATTCCTGAGATAAAAATCTGCATCCCAGGAAATGCAGAGCAATGATGCATCTGCAAATACAAGTCCAATGAGAAACTTCACAACCCTGAACATTCCCAAAAGGAGAATCTCAGCAGAACAGAGATACGCCTGCATGACACAAGCCAGCACTACATAGGTATCACCACCAGTTCCAGGTAACACATCACCAGGGCAACCCACCCCAGCTAATTTACCTTGCTTCCTGGCACAGTTAATTAGCTCAGGGGAGTGTCACAGTTGAAACTCTTTGTGCCAGAACTGGCTCAGGTACTTCGACCAGCCTACGTATAGCTGAGAACCTGCAAAGAGTGAAACATGCCTTACCTTGGTCATCAACAGCAAGGAGTTTTCACTGAAACCAAGACATGCCACTTTGTCATCAATCTCTTTTTGTCCTTTTATGTTATTCTCTAGTGCAAAAGAGGACTGTTGCAACTGAGTAAGCTGAAGTAAAAGCCTGAAATAAAAGAGGCAGTTACAAAAAAAGCACAGCGAGCAAAAGAGTAAGTCAGCAAACCCAACCAAAACGTAATAGTTTAAACCAGCCCTTCCTCCTGATTTTTGCCCACTGCAAAGAAACAAATACACCCAGATCAATCTACTGCTTGTCTGGTAGGTCCATGCTATGAGAGGAGTACTGACAAGTACTGTGCCCAAGCATTTTCTCCCGATGTATTCATCACACAATTCAGAAGTGAAGCTTGGACCTGCGACCATTAACTGCAGCACATCATGTGTCCCACATCCTTGTTAAGGATGTCTCAACAAGACAGCGGCACGTTTTTGCCTATGGCAGTGATTATCTTTGTAACCTGAAAAGGTAGAAATTTGGGAGCTTCAGACAAATATCAAACATCCTCCCCACAGAGGCCAATTCGCAAATATTCTCTAAAATCCTTTACCAGTTCTACATTCAAGGTGCTGCCCCAGAAGCCACCAGCAGGATTCAGCAAAGGTTAGACACTGTGCTCACAACGTGGTTTCATGGCACAGAGGGATCCCACCACCTACTGCTCCACCAGAGAGAGCAGTGGCAGCTCTGAGCCCTCCTCGCACAGGGACTGTAAAATTTGTCAGCAGACCAAATACCTAAGTGTGTTCAATCAAGGGACCACTGGGACTTAGCAGTACTGTTACTGAAACTATCTTTAATTCAAGCTTTATGCATAAAGAACAACAACAATTTTTTTAATGACATTTACCAAAGTTAAATGAAGCAGGTGCTGTAATAAAGGTGTGTATTTTTATGAAGAGAAGATTTAAGATCTTAGATGAAAGTTTTCATTTGACCATCGTAAACATCAAAATTTACAACTCTGAACCAACAAACCATTTGTAAACTGAGTCAAGTTTTGGCTGGGAAATTCAAAGTAAAAATGGAAAGTATTTTCAGTTTGTAAAATGTTTTCATTTCAAAATTTTCATCAAGATAATGTAAGAAAGAACGAAATCTCTATGAAAATTAAACAATTTCTCCAGTATTTTTCTGTTGACAGAACTAGAAGATCTAATTATTCATGATGCTTTAATGCAGAACCTTATTTCCTACAAAAAGCAATACTAACATCCTTTTTCCACGTGCAATTTAACCTGCACATACATTTATACCATGTCCACATCTCACTTAAAATCTAGCAGAGTTGAAAACAGTAGACGACCTGTGTAATGCATGAACCCTAAGCAGGGGAGAAACTTGCCCTGGACAAGTGTACCTCCACATATAAACCACAGAAACACTTTGTGAAACTGTGCAGCCAAGCAAGGAAATCCCACAATTTAGAATTGTCTCAGTGCTGAACCACAGACACAAAATAAGCAGCACATATTATTTTAGTATGAATGTAGCATTAATATTCAGTATCAGTACTAAATGTATTAACTTCTCCCAAGCAGCAATTAAAATCATCGTCTCTTAGTCTGAGTACTGTTCAAAGCTACTATAACTTTTTTTACATTTATTAAATCTTACTCTAACAGGGCAGTTATAAAGTGTTCTCTGTAAACAATTGTGGAAGTTCATAAAATGGCTTTAAATACATTCAGTGACTAATATATTACTGAGAGACAAGGGGTGAGGGGGTGAGAAACCCTGAGACTACTTTAACAAAACCAGTTCCTTATTGTCTCTTTGAAAGATTATGTTTTGGTTTTTTTGTTGTGTGCAGGGGTTTTAGGGAGAGAGGGAAGAAAATGAAAGAGCGTTTTAATGCAGCCCTGTCAATCAGCTGTCACAGAGTTCATTTTTCAACCTCATCCAGTATGCAGATCAGGGTATTATACTAAAATACATTTTCGCTCCAGCATGAAGCTTCAAGCAAGAGAGACAGGTGGCACTCGTGGAAGGAAGCCTGGCTGCCCTTCCCTTTGGGGCTTTAACACCACACCAGGAAACAGCCGAGCTTGAACAGGAGCACTTGATGAAGAACAAGCCCTTCTGTATATAATTACCCCCAAAAAATTCACATAAGGTCACTGAAAAATGCTTTACTTCTCAACACTGCATGACACTGGTTTACTCCTTCCACTCAGATTTAGGCTGGTCACAGCTACCATGCTGGTAGATTTTACTTTTTAGACCTGAAGCAACAGCAAGATACTTCTAAGCTAGTGGTGCCAGCACCAAAACAAACATTTAAATTGAAAATGTGAACTGAAAATATTAAGGCTGGGAAAAACATGCTTTAAACTGTTCTTGACTGGAAGAAGTTAACATTCATCTAAGAATATGTTTCGTTACCTTGCTCTAACAAAGGAGGCACCTGCCTTTATCCCAGCTTTCTTCAACACGTTCTGCTCCTGGGACTCCGAGGCTGAGCGTTTTCCTTTGTCCGTCCTTCCCGGTTCTTCTGAAGTGCAGAGGAATTCTTTTACAGCTTGGCTGCTGCCACGAGTCCCTGCACTCTCTCTTGTTTCTGTGGCAAGGCTGGACCAGGAGCCTTCTTTATGGCTGTCTGATGTGTGAGACTCCAAACTAATCTCTCTTCCAGCTGATGTTTTGAAACTATTATGGTTTACACAAACCTCTTCAGCCTGATTTAGATTTGTTTCTGGAATGACTAATGTAGACAAACTCTGTAAAAGGCTCATATAAGCTTCAGCAAGTAACTTCCAGTACCAAGGGTTGAAAGGATGTAAGCAGATCAGTTGCTGCAGACACATCATCTTTTTTTCTGTGTTTCCCAGACCCTTGTAAATGGCGAACTGTAGGTTGAGAACTGTCGTTAAGTGATCTGTGTTAGTAGCACTGCTTCTCTAGAAACAAATGGTAACAGATTAAAACCAGGAGTAGAACAGAATAAACCCTCAGAGTCTAATAAACCGTCTCCCTGAATGATGACACACAAATATCACTAAAGGTAATTTTTAAATTGTACAAAACTGTGCTCTTAATTGTAAGTGACAGAAGCTGATGCAGATCAGGCACGATCCAGGTGACAGCATTCCCTCTGGCTGCCCTGTCCCAGTCTGAGAGGCATGAAGAAGAAACAACCTCTGCTGTTGTTTGTTTGCCTTCAGAGTTTTATACATCTACCCTGCTTTGTAATACAAACACCTTTCATATAAAATAAACAGCAGCAGTAAGGTTCTAGCAGACTTCAGAGCCTCTGGACCTTCCCTTTATGAGAAAAACCCAGTTTGTGGTTAGATCCTCTTCTTGGTGGCAGTCTGGCAACAAGTATGTGCAAATAAAAGGGAGTTTTGAACCGTCACTCTTATAATGGAAAGATTTAAACACTCATTTATCCCCTTCCTTACAATTCCTATTACATTACATTAATTCTGCCTGGCAGAGCATGATATTTAGTCCCTTCCAGGACTACCAGTCTCCCTGCACAGGGAGCTCATTGTGGTACAGGGTGTTCTGATTTCTAAAGAGTGATTATATCTGCAGTGACAGTTACCCTCTGTTTACCAAATACTCTGCACACTGAACATCCTAAGGGATTACACACATGAAGATTATTTTTCCAGAAAATGGTCCATATAAAAGAACTGCTGGCAATATTTTCATGCTCAAAGCCTAAAAGAATGGTTGCCTTATGTACCATTTTTTCTGCAATATCCAGAGCCTCCTTGTGCCTTCCTAGGTGAGACAAGCACCGAGCCTGGCCCTCCTGGACATCTCGTCTCATTGCAGTGTTGCTGGCAGGTAAGAGAAGTAGGCAGTTGGAGTATTCACACAGGGCTTGCTAGTTGCGTCGACAAAAAGAAAAGCCAAACAAAGAGTGAGAGATTTTGATTTCAAAGCAAGCCTGACGATATGTTTTGTTTATGACTACAGTCACAAAGAGGACTCAGGAGTTGAAGTCCACATTTTCATTTCTCTGGACTCAGCTACCACCTGTATGCCAGCAACAGACTAGAGCCCCAGTACCACAGAGCCAAGTCTCCATGGTGGCGAGCAAGCTCAACCCGAACCCATGTTTAAGCCCCGGCATTTACCACACATCTGTCCACCCCTCCCCTACCAGGCCTGATTCAGAAGGGAACATCTACCAACTCGGGCAATATGTGGCACGAGGCATCTTTCCTCCAGCTGCTAACTCGATGATTGGAGAACTTATCCTACATCTGGTGGGCCTTGTTTCAAATCCATGACATCCTCCACGGGAAGGTTTGAACTTGCAAGTACCTCACCTCAAGTGAATAATCAGCACATCAGAGAATACCACAAGGAAAGTGAATCTCCATCTTTCCTGTAGGGTAGTTCTAATTTGCATGAAATAATTAAGTATTAATTTGGCTAAGGAAAAAGGCAAGAATGAGCAATACTTCTGTAGCTTAATGCTCAGGGCACTCACCAGGACTCCAATTAACATTTAAACACATTAAGAATTCGGTGAAGCTAAGACTGGAATCTTGGTTGGTTCCTTCCCCTCTGTGTAAGTGCTCAGACCAGAAGACTAAAGAGCAGTGCTCATTCTCCCATCTCTCAAAATGAATATTTAATTACTCCTTGCAAACATGAATGGTTCTAACAGACAGAGCTTCCAGGCAACATACCCTAACTGCTTCCCAGCAAAACTGCTGAAATATTTTTCTTCCTTGGTGTTAAGCTCACATTTCTCCTCAAGCAGAAGACAGAGAACCTCTCTGCCTAGCACAGCCGCCCCCTTCACCTCGTTATGTGACAAAAGGATACAACCTGGCAAGGATCAGGCATTACGAATCCCAGGCAGATTCCACAGTCATCCAGGTCATAAAAACAGGCACAGCTTACTACAGCTGGCATGGAAAGGTATTCACAGTGAGTGAAGCGACTAATACCCCCACTTATTTATTTCCATCCCCCTTTCTACGGCCAGTGACGTCAAATCTGTACTTTTATGTGCACTCTAGTTCTGGTTCTGTCACAGTGATCCATGTTAGCAGTAAGACTGACAACTAGACATTTTTAACATGGAACACTGCAGCCCAGAAGGCCAACCAGATCCTGGGCTGCATCAAGAGAAGTGTGGCCAGCAGGTGGAGGGAGGTGATTCTCCCCCTCTACTCTGCTCTGGTGAGACCCCACCTGGAGTACTGCATCCAGTTCTGGAGCCCCCATTACAAGAGGGACGTGGACCTGCTGGAGCGTGTCCAGAGAAGGGCCACGAGAATGATCCGAGGGCTGGAGCAGCTCTCCTGTGAGGACAGACTGAGAGAGTTGGGGCTGTTCAGTCTGGAGAAGAGAAGGCTCCCAGGTGACCTTATTGTGGCCTTCCAGTATCTTAGGGGGGCCTACAAGAAAGCTGGGGAGGGACTTTTTAGGCTATCGGGTAATGACAGGACTAGGGGGAATGGGGCAAAGCTGGAAGTGGGTAGATTCAGGCTGGATGTGAGGAAGAAGTTCTTCACCATGAGCGTGGTGAGACCCTGGAATGGGTTGCCCAGGAAGGTGGTTGAGGCTCCATCCCTGGGGGTCTTTAAGGCCAGGCTGGATGAGGCTCTGGGCAGCCTGATCTAGTGGAAGGTGTCCCTGCTCATGGCAGAGGGGTTGGAACTGGGTGATCCTTGTGGTCCCTTCCAACCCTGACAGATTCTGATTCTGTTTTAGCAGAGGACTTAGTAGTGTTGGCTTAATGGTTGGACTTGATGATCTTAAAGGTCTCTTCCAACCTAAAGGATTCTATGATTCTATGACAGAGAAGGGTTAGGAAGCAACAGTCTGTTCCACTAGCAGATCTGGGGAGGTGTCATTCTCCCCTGAGAGGGCACCAGAGCACACAGCAAGGAGCAATCTGCTCTTCCTGAGGCTCACCAGCCATGTCTGACTGCAGCTTGAGGCATCGTTTTTCCTCAGTACACTTTTCTGAATGCCTTTGGGGCGTCTCAGCTGACTGAAGGGCATATTGGGTATGGACAAGGCAGCAGTAGTGCTGGAGAGGCACTAAGAAGCAGAAGGCAGTGTGAACTGAGCTACAAAAATATCCACAGACCCAACGGGTCAGGTGAAAGGAGTGGAGGCAGAAGTCCTCCTGAGGGCTTTGAAATCAGGGAGCCATTGATGCAAACTATAGCCTAGAACAAAAAGCCATAACAGTAGAAACAAGGGCAAAAGGACCTGATTTCAACCAGTAAACAAGGTGACAAAAGACTGGATCCTGCAGCTAAGACTATAGAGGCGGGAGCCCATCAATGATCCACAATGCAGCTCAGGAAGAAGGCAGCAAGGACAGGACCTAGGACTACGGCAGGCAGGAACAGACACAGGGAATGGCAACGCAGCCCCAAAGGCACGACCAGCCATCCAGAGCGAGGGGAGAGAACAGAGAGGTGGGACAGTCAACGATGAAGCTCCTAAGCCCGCGGCCAGGAGCCTGACAACTTCAGTCAGCTTCCACTTGCGAGAGGTGAGTAGCAGCAACCTGGCAGTCCCCGCGGGACTGGTGTTATCCCCAGGCGCAGAGACACTCCCATGCTTGACTCTGGCCGCCCGTGCCTTCCACGGCCACAGGCACCAGCTCCGCTCGCTGCTGAAGCCCTCGGACGCGCAGGCCGGACCTGGCTC
>NW_008601153.1:59438-81344 GCF_000691845.1 Merops nubicus | reverse complement strand
GGGTCCCGCCGCGATGCGGCCCCGCTGCCGGGAAGGCTCGTTCCTCCCTCACGAGCAGCGCCGCGACCCGGCTGGGGGCGGGCCGGGGAACCCCAGCAGTTGGTTCTGCTGGCGGGCGGTTGTCTTGGGCGGAGGAAAGGCCTAAGAACGCAGAACTGGGAGCACTTTGACAAATTTTTCGGTCAGCTTAGTCCAGTCCAGCTGGCTTGGATAGTCATCATGAGCTGCTGAGAAGGGGTGACGGTTTTTTCAGTGACGTGTTGATGTAACCAGAGGCCACACACAAACCATCTGAGCTAAGGAGTGGTTTTAACTAGACAATTTCAATGCGAATTTGGTGCCTAACCATCTCCAAGCACCTGGACCTCTGTTTTTCCCTCTTGTTGTCACTTAACACAGTTACTTTTTATTTTATTATCATTTCAGGGAAGAGGGAAAGCTGTGCATCAAAGTCTATCAATGTACAGGGACTGCGTTGCATGAAAGCAGCAGGCAGCCCTGCTATTCCTCTCTGAGGAATAAAGATGCACCTTGGTAGGACTGAGTTCAGGCTGTAATGAATCTCTTCCGGGCTCAGCAAGGAACGGAAGGATGCGTTTAACTTTATTCACAAGCTTTAAAAAGTTTGTGAAATGGGCGAAGCTGCAGCGTGTGTGTGACGGACGCGTTAGAAAATGCTGCCACAGCGCACATACATTGCCACACATGGTAATTACTCAAATTGCGAGACAATTATCATTCCAGGACTGAAATAGCTGACTTGCACTGGCTTTAGAAACGCTAGAAACACCTTCCTCGTTCAGACCTAGCAGGCCTAAATCTGTATTCCGTTGTAGCTCTCTTGCCCTCCAGCAACACAGAAAGCCTAAAGAGGCCAGCAATAGCCTCCGGGGAGCAATCTCCAACATAAGATGTTCATCCCAGCCCATCTGTTGGCATACCACAGTGCCTTGACACTGGCTCCCTCCAACTGTCTCATAAACCTCTGCCCAGGGCCCTTGCTGGGAAGGGACCATGTGTTTGACGTGCAAGCAGAGATGACTGCCTAGCAGTTACTCAAAAGCAGCTTATGGTCCTAGGGGCTAAATTACACTGAGTTCAGGAGACAACAGTAATTCATAAAGCACCCTTTCTGTTCCCTTCCTCCTAACCCCCTGCTTACTAGCTGTCTCCCAGCAGACCCTTGTCAGCCCTTCTCCCTGCAGAGAGGTTGAGTTGGAGCAGGGGGGACAGCACAGGACCTGGCAGGGAGACAGCAATGCTGTCTTTTGGAGTTGGTGACGAGCAGGAGAGGGAAGGGAAATGCAGGCTGTGTCTCCTTCATTTCAGTGAGCAGCTCCCTGCAAAGTGGCGGGATGGACCTGAAGGAGCCTGTGGCGTGCCATCCCCCGTTTCTGGAGACAGCATGTTAAAATGGGATGTCTCTACCCTCATCCTGAGGTGCCAGCTCATGGTGAGTAGTCAGGTCTCATGCAAGAGGTGAGGCTCTTGTCTAGCAGAGCTACCTCTTCCTGCCTTTTTCTCAGAACAGAAGTGCTCTTCTATCTGCTTTTTCAAGTTCTCTGTGGCTCTGTGCTCCAGCGGGAATGTAGCTGATGGGTCTTCCTGCCACAGGGCCAGGATGGCTCTGGGCTTTCTGACCCTGCCACTGAAGTGCAGAGCAGAAAATTGCACCATGGTCCATCTGCAAAGCACCAGTAGTTCAGATACTGGGTACCCTGTTCTCTTCCTTCATTTGGATGTTGCTCTCAGCATAAATCTTACTTCTGTTGTGCACAGTATTTTCAAAACTGTTGCAGTACTACAGAATTATACAAGCATGAGAAATATCAACTGCCCTCATCTCAAGATTACCTTTCACTCTTTGTAAACACCAGACTTGATGAAGTATCCATACAAAATGGCTGCTCCCAAGTCTTCTCTCTTTTTTGTTAGCTTTAGAGGTACAAACAATCCCATAAAACCATGAGGGTTTTATCGTAAGGAAAAATAAATATTAAACTTCAAATGAACATAAGGGGATTCTGCAATGCAAGAGCTATTTGAAAATGCAAGCCTAACTATAACAAATTATTGTGCTAATTTCTGTCAGTATTTAAAGTGTGCTTAAACCAGCCCAAATGTCAGTATATCTGGACTTCTGAGAATTTTTGATTTCCTTTACATTGCAGAAGAAAAATAGATTTTTTTTTAAATGAAAAATTATTGACACTTCAGTCCCCAACTAATGTTAACAGAAGGTTTGTCATTGTCTCAGATGAAGTCAGGATCACACCATTCCAGTCCTGTTTAGTGTCATAAAATTGTCAAGCTGCCAGTTTCCTGTTGGCTTGTTAATAGCTTTTCTTATGATATTTAAAGAACATAAATTATTTGTATAGTGATTTATTCTACTTTGCAATTAATTGCAGTCATTGGAATATATTTTGTCTTGCACTGGCATTTTATTTTACATGCCCAGGTCATTATATTTTCATTTTTTATGGTATTTGAGAGCTTTGCATTTGTCCAAAAGATGTTAAGTAGGCTGGTGAGTGACTGGATGCAAATTCAGTGTTCTGCTTTCAGACAGTTTATGACATTCAGTCAGTGTCTTTGCTGAGTAGAGGTTTACATATTAAGGCACTATTTTTTTTTTTTTTTTGAGATGAAGCTTCTGACACATTATTGCTAGGATTTCAGGTAAATCCTGTATTATAGCACTCCACATTTTTTGTTCATATTTGCTTGTGTTTTTTTTTTTTTTTTTAATTTTCAATGAATAGCAAGAATGAAATGTGTATATAAAACCATCGTACATTATAAAGCATATCACATTTGCTTGAAGATACTACTAGCATGAAAATATTAGTAGTTATAAATCCATCTCCAAGAAAAATCATTATATTTCTCTGTGTTCAACCAGCTGTTCATTAAATGGAAAGACACTTTCCCTAAACTAAGTTTAAGGTCATGTATCTCCATTTAATGGCTCAGTCTTTGAAGTAACATTCTTCCAGTTGTTAAACTACCTCTCAACATAAAGTCTTTTCTACTGTTTATGTTCATGAGGATGAAATTTGTATTCACACAAAGAGCTAATAAAAAACTTATAGTCTTTTTCTCCCCGTGTATTGATGTCCTGTGTTCTCCCACCTTTAAGATGCTTATGCTTTTGGGATGTGGAAGTGTGTGAGCCACAGAAATCACCAAAACAGCCCAAAGTGCAGATTTTGATATTCATCTGTCATTTGTATTTTGCAGTCTTCATTGGGCTCCTGACCTTGATAGAAGCGTGGCCACGTTTACTGTGAATACTCAAAACTAGCAAAGCTAGAAAACATGGAAAATAAGATATGCTACTCCTTGAGTAACTGTTTCTAATGTATCAGCAGAAATAGACCATCTTTAGGGAGGTCAGTGTGGGGGAGCTTTACTACAGGTCCCATGGTATAGAGTGACTGACCTTAGTATTAAACCAATACTAAAGGCATTGCATTCCTGTTCAAAGGCTCCTCTGCGCAAAGACCTGTACTTCCATCTCCAAAGGTACCTCCAAAAACAGCTCACTTGTTAGAACTGGAGTTTAGAAGTGTAGACTTCTAAGTTTGTTATTTGTGTCCCTTTTAAAATATCCTCACTTTCATTAATAGCAGCCTGCCAAGAGTAGCCACCCCTCAAAAAGTAGCCACCTATGGATGTCCATGAGCATGCAAAACATGGTCTGAAATCTCAAGCCAAAACCAGAGCAAAGAGAGCACAAGACAATAAAGACAGGAAAGTGTGGACACATGACCTGGTTTGATAAAGCCTCTGGAGAGTCTACGAGACAGCTCGAAGCTGAAACCAAATCTTTCAATTGTCAGCTCATACTTTCATCTTGAAAACAATTTTCCTCTCTGTTCCCAAGAAATCTGTGTCTAGGTAGCAACTTCTGGATACTTCAGGATGTTCAGGGTCGGTGGAGTGACTTAGTCAACAGTATTCATCTTGAAAAGAAACCCTCCACCAAAACAAAGTTCTATGCAACTTAGGCATGGGCAAGTTTTGACAATTCCTATATGCCTTTCACACTGTGGTCAATATGACTCAAAATTAATAACATGCAACAGGTCATGCTGAGTTCTGTTAATCTGAGGGCAGTTAATATGATCATGAATAGATACTGATAGTGTCTAATGATTTCTACTGTTGCAGGGGACACAGATGTGAAAGCACTCCTAGTTCTAGCTGTCAGTGTCCTAGCTATAATCAGTCTAGTGCCTGGGTTTAAACTCCATAAACAATGTGGGAGTTTTCGTAGTATTTTTAGAATAAATCTCATTGAGTGACAATTTACCCCCAAAAGTGAGATCAGTATTTATTCCGGAACACGTTTCTATTTAGTAGTTTTTAAATGAACACATAAATTAATAGATAAGCTTGTTAAGAACTCTGAAATATAATTAGTTTGTTGATATAAATTGTTACTCTGCAGGAAACTCAGGTCTGCAAAATAGCTGCACTGTTTTCACTGCCAGCAGTCACAGTGCCTTAAAGAAGTAATTTCCACAAGTTCCATGAAGAGGCTTATAGATGCTTTCATTTCATTTCATTATTTTATATTACTCTGATGGTAACATTTGTTCTTCTTTCATAGAACATCATCTCTCAGACACCAGACATCAGGGAAAATCTGAAAACAGAAACTCCTTAAAAGCAACCGCTCATCAGCGCTGCATCATAAGGTGAAAATTCAGAGGAGATGATTGAAAAATTCTTGACTCCAAGCTTTCGCAGACAGAAAGAGAAATTTCTAGATAATAAAGTGAGTTTAGCCATATGACAGCAACTGATGCCTGAATACTGTAGCAAATGGATGCTCTCTGAGTTATAGAAATTAAGGGTCAGTCATTCAAACTCCAGTTATTTTATATGACTTATATAATTAGTGGCCATTACCACCCATTTCAGCTGACTGGTAAATGTTTATTTACTTTTGCTTCATGTTCCCAGAGCAGCACAAAATAGTCTCAATAGACTGCTGTGTCTAGCAGCAAAAACACCTACACTGTAATCAGAGGTGTCATTGCAGCAAGGGCAGAGACACCTCTGGTGTGTTTAGCCTGGATACCACTAGAAGGCTGCTCTGCAGTGTGGTCCTTAGTGCATAACAGCTGCCTCAGCATGTACTTATCATGTCTAGGCAGATCTGTCCAACTTCTCCTGAACTCCCAGTTGCCACAGTGTGCTGCTGCCACTGCTTGAGCTGGTTTGCTCAGTACTAGTGCAAGTGTGGCTGTTCCTGATGAAATCGTGCCTCTTGTGATTGTGAACATGCCCACAGAAACAGGGATGCACTAACCACCACCCCCCTTTTTAAGAGGCTCATGCAAGATTTGCAAAGCTTGTGTGGTGGGGACTGCTGGTGAAGGAAGGACAGAGGCAGGAGCACTAGTGCAGGAGCTGCAGGCTCACCTCTGCTCTGGGGAGCACAGCGACTTCCCTGCTGTCCATGCTAAGCTCACTCTCTGACTTATCTCCTGAGAGCGTGGCTGTGCAGATCCAGGTTTTCAGAGACAGTTCGGTTGCCTTAAATGGGTCTGCTTACATACAGGGTGGGATTTTTATGATGGAGAGAGCTAAACTTTAGGAGCTGAATGGGATCTAAAGTCACATGACGTAGATACAGTCAAATGTCCAATGGATAAACAGTGTGATCTCAAGTGCTATACTTGGTGAAAACTTCCCAGGAGGACAGAAAGGCAAGGCATACAAACAGCTCATTCTTTATAAAAGCAATTATTTATTATTCATCTTTTTTAGTTCATTACCAGTAGAAGATAAGGTGAAATAAATGATTCAGCTCATCTTCCATTATCACTGGAGTCCTTTCTTGGCATCGCTAGTGATGTAATTTATGCTTTTTTCTCCATTTACTGTAATTGTCCTGTGTCAGAATTTTAGGCTATACTTTGTTGACTAATTCTGATGGCTGGAAATAATACAAGGGGATTGTTTTAAAAGTAAATTGTTACAGGGAAAGGTAAGAATTTCTATCACCATAATGATATTTGGAAAGGGGATCTAAATTTTCTTTCTAACTGTACCCTAACGGCTTAGATCCTCTCACCTCTATGAATACTCATGAATCAAGGTTACCTTTTCTGTCACCCCAAAAGACAAATGTATTGATAAGGCAACATGAAGTAGAACGTCAGTTTTTACTTGAGTATTTATTCTCTTAGTCAAACACACAGAGAGAAGGAGCTGTGAAAGTAACTTAAATAATAAGCTTAACTTAATAAGCTTCAATGCCAGTGTCGTATGTGTGCCTGATGCCAGATGGATGGTGTTTGAGGGTGATTTAAAAATCTATGAAATCAAGTCTCTCATCTCTGGAAAAGTACAGTCGTTGTCTCTGAGGCAGCCAGAGCTACAGAAAACCATGTCAGACCAAGTCCTTTCAGGGCACCTAAAGGGCTTTGAGGGAACTCTGGTAACACCACAGTAGCTCAATCAGTAGGAGTATTCCTAATATAGCACTTGCAGAGTTCAAAGCAGCCTGTGAAGGCAGCAAAAAGAATTCATGAGTGTTTTGTGAAATTTTCCTTCCCTAGCTGCTATTGGCAAGAGTCCTATGGGCTGGATAACTGGTCCAACTGTGAAGCTTCAAGGTGAGCAGCTGCCCTTGAGCACATTTGTTTTTGCTCCTATTTGCATGTGAATTTGTTGCACTGAAAAATCTGGAGATGCATCCAAAGCTTAGCCTGCCAGCCCAGGCCTGGCACCAAGGATGCCACAGGGAGGGGGCAGTTGGCACAGCATGGGGGTCATGCGGCCAGCCATGAGGTGGGAAGAAGAGGCTGCATGGCTCCTGTTGCAGGGTCTGAACTGACAGCAAGGACATCCTAACAGAAGCAGTGACTGGCAACCTCCTTCCTCCTGGCAGGACATAGATTTGAAGATGTTATCCCAAAGCGACAGGAGATTCACTGGGCCAGCTGAAATTTGGCCAGTTCAGATGATTTGCTACTTTGCTGCTGTAAAGCTCGTTACAAACCTCACAGCCCTTTCTAGACCAAAGAAATAAACAGGGGAATTTGTTAAATGCATGGGCTTATTAAGGTTGACTACCTACTTTCAAGATTTAGTTTACTTCATTTGTTGCCCATCACAGATAGGCCCATCTAATTGTAGATGACTAAGGATATAAGGGCTATCAGTTTTCCAGATGTTAAGTAACACCACTGTCCTTGTGTTTTAGCTTCATTTTTTTTAGAATGTTGACTTCTGATTTACAGTGACATGTAATATTTTTAATTTTTTTTTTTTTTTTTCAGCTGGATTATCAAAGACACAGGAAAGCTATTTTATTTCCAAGGACAGTACACAGAAAATTTCAAATCTTAGCTCGCCTCCTCCAGTAGCAGTAAGGTTTCTGGAGTCTGAGTTACAAATCCTGGAGTCAGTAAATAGCCAGTTCTTGGAGGAGCTAATCCAAAACCCCCAAAAGGAGAAAAAAAAAAAAATCATATTTTCTCTGAAGTAGTAGTGTTTGGGTTCTGGGTCAAACTCTAAGTATTTACATCATCTGAACAGGACCGAAAACATTAAAAAAAATTAATGATGTTCATGTTTAAGTTATAAAAGTGGTAAACTACATGAAAGTGAAGAGAAATAGAAGTACTGAGCAAAAGAATTAAATGCTTTGGAAGAATATGCTTTATTAGAATCTCAGAGTAAGTATATCACATCTATTAAAAAAAAAAAAAATTACAAAAAGCACCCCCAATAGATTTTGAAATAAACCAGCCAGTTTAAACAACAGAACAGAGGAGGCTAGTGGAAGTAAAATACGTATCTGTTTGAATATGGAAATCCTGTCCAAATGAGGAAAATAAAAGACAAGTTAAACTCATCCTATTGAACATAGAACTCTAATGAGACAAGCCAAAAAAAGATTTTGAAGAGCAACTTCCTACAGGCATAAAAGTGGCTAATAAGAAGTTTCTCAGAAACAGGAAGCCTGTTGGAAAGTCAGCGGGCTGAGAGATGATTAAGGTGCAAATGGGATACTCCAGGAAGCTAGGGCCATGCTGAGAAAGCTAAACGAATGATATGCATCAATATTCTCTTTAGAAGAGGTCACGGAGGTTTCCACACCTGAACCATTCTTTACAGGGACAAGCCTGAGGAGCAGTCTGAAATCAAACTGTCAACAGAAGAGATTTTCAGAGCAATCCACTGAAATGAACAGTAGTGAATCTCAAGGATCAGGTAGCATTCAACCAAGCATTCTAAGGAAGCTAAAATATGAGACTGCTAAATACTAATTTCTGAAATCACTCTTGAAAGCAGAGATACAGAAAGTAGCAAATGTGATAATATATATATATAATATATATATATATATAAAGTGTGAAGATAGAGCTGAAAAACTACTGACCAGTAAAATTGATTTCTGTACCAGACAAATTGGTACAGATCGTACAAAATAGAATTGGTAAACACATCATTTTGTATAGAGGAAACATGCCTCCCAAATCCATGAGCATCTTTGGAAGGGTTTAATGAGAAGCAGGCTAAGGGCACGCTGCCTGACATCTAGGAGACTTGGATTTTCAAAAAGTGATTCACATTACCAAAGGGTCTTAAAGAAATTAAACACTCACGGGATAAAAGGGACGTTCTCTCACATGGTTTAATGCATGGTGAGAAGAAAAGAAACAAAGATTAGGGATAAACTGCCAGCCTTACAAAGTGGAGGAGTGGGGCCCAGTTGATTCTCACATGGCCCCTTCTGGGACCCGTGCTGTTCTGATTTAGACTTGATAGAGAATTGGGGATTCAGCCAGGCTATTCTCCAACTCCATAGCTTTCAACTGTTTTCTTTGATCAGGAAAACAATTTAATCTGACTACAGATTGAACAGCTTGGTGCATAGACCTTTATGACCAGGAGATCATTGTCAGAGTTGTGTTGTTGAGATATTGTGGGTTGGCAAGCGGGTGTGCAGAGAAAGGAACAAACTCTTTCTTGGGTTAGAATTTGCAGTACTGGCAGGCATTGGGGAATATGTCTCATATGCTTCAGACTTGACAGAGCTGGCAGATATTTCGCATGTGTATGTCAAGCAAATTAAATGCTAATATTGACCCACCACCAGAAAAGACATTTATTGTCAGAGGATGAGAGAAAAGAAGCAGTCTGCCAATCTGTAGGCCAAGAGGTCTGAATTATAGTACTACCACAAGGAGCAACTTTTTATCATTGAAACCTCAGATTTTCCTGAATTGTCACACTTTGCAGTTTTATTATGTTCTTGTACAAGTCAAAGCTCTCTTTATGTTAAATTGGGGAATCCATGAAGTCTAGGTAACTTCTTACTGTAGGTATATGGAGATAATTGAGTGTCAAAAGCTAATCATACCTGGTCACAACTAGAAATGGTTTTCTCTGCTTTAATTACAGAGTGAGCCTTTTCAGACGCTCCCAAACCTCAACCTATAAGAGCCTTAGGGCAAAGACAACCTTTGTATTGGCTGTACGCTTCTATGTTCTTTCTTTAATATTAAATAAGTGTAACATTTCTCCTTTGGAGATGTTATGGTCCCATTAAGTGAGATGTTTCAAAACATATCTTTCAAATAAACTGCACTATAACTGTTGCATACGATGATCATAACTCTGCACTGAGAATCTGTTCACAAAGAGTATTGATGACACTTAGGGTTATATTTCCAAGTCTTTTGCTCGCATAACAGCCATTTTGGGGCATGGTAGTTAGCATGATTATGTAATTTTTACTTCCAAGTGCATACGTAACAGCCTAACAGCAAGTCTCCTGTGTAAGAAATACCCATATCTCACTTTCAGTGGAGCTGTGAGTACAGAACAGGTAAATAAAGCTTTGTATGGTTTGGTATAGGTTCCATATGTGTACACTCTCATACCATCATGCACACGGTGCGTCTTGGAGGGAGCAGGGTGTAGAGTATGTGAAAGGTCTCACATACCTGTCATATACATACAAACTCCTCTATAGGGAAATACTGATTTAGAGAAGTGAACTAGTGAAACTCCCAAGAAACCAGAGCACAAAACTGTCATAATAGCTATGGAAATCTACTTTCCTGCTCTCACCATGATGGTGAATTTAGTGAAACTGATGAAAGTAACAACTGTCCACTTGTGCTGCTCAGCACTGCCTCATGCTTTTTGTGGTAACAGGCACTGCCATCGAGTTGCTCCAGGCTCTGGTTAGAGCAAATCAGTTCCCATCAATTGTCATGAACAGTGCTGTGACAGGTTACACCATCTGAAATCTGGAGCTGATGTGCGAGGCAATGCCAATCTGATCTGACAGTGGTTTACAGCGATGGTGAGCAGCTGTCAACAAGGACACAAGTACATGGAGACAGAAAGGCTGGAACATCCACCACGATTCTTCTTTTATTTATCTTCATTTTGCACAGATTCAGTGAAATTGCTTCCAATTGTAAGGATACCAGGGGAGAATTAGGTCAAGTAGCACAATTTTGTCCCTGAAGTACTTCCATTGAGACAAGTAGAATATACCCACTTCTTTCAGGGCTAAATTTAGCCCGTTATTGTTTCTGATGCATTTTGCATAAAATGAATTAGTTGATGGGTTTAGAATAGGAAGAGAAAAAAAAAATCTGCTTCATGATGCTCATGAGCCATAGCTTACTTAAGGCTGAGAGAAGATTCTGGGAAGTCTCTCTGCACCTTTGTCTTGTTCTTACAGTCTTCTACAGGCAGCTGTGGTCAATCACTGTTGATAGCATGATGCTAGAGGAACTGAAGTTCATGTTGAGCTGTTAAGGCCATTCCTACATGTATGATGAAAGGGCAACCTCCCCACCCCCACCCCCCTTCCTGTACCAATACTAGGATACAACCCCAAATTTCATCCAATTCTGCTTATATTTCTAAGAGATTCGGAAACTACAAAAATGACTAAAACAGACAGTTGCTTGAACTGACATCACATCACAGAACTTTTCACCAGTCTTGTTGTCTTAATATATTCGTTAATTCCTGTCCCAGTAAGACTACAAATGAAGCCCAGCCCACCAGTGGAAAGTGAGAATAAACATTGACTTATTAGAAGATAGACTGTATCTAAGGAATAGGACATTTCTTCTGCTTGGACAATGTCCTTACTGTCTGTGGAATGAGGTGTACAGATAACAAGTACAAATCTCTGTTGATGTAACCATAAAGTTTTACAGTTAAAATTGAAAAAGTCAAGCAGTGCAAAAATCAAGGTTTCTCTAGCAGTCTTTAACTTGGCTACATTCCACAGCTAAAGTATTTATTTTCTTTTTTCTTTGTTAAATGTATCATGTAATATATTCCTCTTTGACGCTAAATGTGTAAGATAAGTATGCAGGGGATGAATTGTGGTAGGGTAGCTGTTGTAATGGGAACTTTAACTTTTGCATTTGCCAAGTTTGAATCTGTAATGAGATCACCATCCCCCCATGTCACATCCCTCTGGCCCATCCCTTTGGAGGAATCCCTTCCTACATACCTTTCTGCCAGCTCCATGCGCTCACAGATCTGACTGCCACTAGGTCCCTATGCCAGCACAGGAATCACAGGATAGTTCTTCTGCCACAGTGACTTCCAAAGAAGCTATTGGGATCCCTCTTGATCCTGCACACTCCCAGGGAAGCCTATAGGGGCTTGCAGGCAGGATCAGAGCTGGCCTGTGTTGCCCTGTTCAAAGAGTTCATTAACACAAGTGTTTAGCAACACTTACCAGTTCTTTGTTTATTCCGAGGCATTTTCACTTAGCCACTCACAGCTACAGTGCTATGGAACTACAAAGCATAGTGTTCTATATTGTGGAGAGGCAGGATGTTTATTTTATGGTAACTTCTTCTAGAAGTAGGAACCCTTCTCCAGGGGCTTGAAGTCACTTATGGTTAACACCTGAAGTTTCCCAGAGGAATGAATACACTGCACAGAAGCATTCTTCTTTACACCCTTTTCCTAACCTAGTCCTAAAATGGGAGTTGCTGCCCTGATGAAATTCTGATGTATTAGTGTTTGTTTACTCCCAAATAGACCTTAAAACCTGAAATATCGAAAGCATGAAATAGAATTGCAGAGTGAAACATCTGCTTGGATGTAATAAATCTGTTCATTTCGTCAGCCTCTGAAGAGTCTCATTGCCTTGTGGGAATTTTATCTGTGAAGTGCTGGGGTTTAAACCCCCAGCCCTGAAAGAGGCTTGGCCTATGGATGATGTCCACAACCAGGCAAAAAAGACCCTCCTGGTTGGTTTTCACCCAGGGTCTGTCCAGCCTTGGGTGGGAACTGAAGAGGAGATCACCACCAGCTGCCTCCACCTTCCACATTAACTTGGAGGTGGGGCAAGAAGCCACCTCTATAAGAACTGACTCTGCTTGCAGTGGGCTTGGGAGGTTTGCCTATGTGTTGTGTGTGCTGATTCTGGCTGTTGGAAGGGCTCCCTGGCTAGTGGAGTTCCCAGGATGACAGGGCCAGAACATGAAGCTGTCTCTGAGACCCTACCATGTAACTGGGCTCATGGCCTGGCTGCTACCATCTCCCATGGCTTGGCTTCTCACCTAGCTTGCTCCCTTCTTCACATCCCCTGTAATGTGTGAGCGCATTTACTTGTTCCTCCCTCTCGTTGTCTGGCACTTTGGATCTCTGGTGTGTGATGTGGTAGCAGAGGAAGGAGTTTGGCTGCTGATCTGTCTGTTAATGATAATATCACTTTATATTGGATGAGTGGTCAGCAGAAGAATCTGATGCCCTGTATTTTTCACTTTCCTGTGGTCCTGAATCTCTGGCTAAATTATAGCTCTTGAAGGATCTCAATTTGTAGTGGGGATAAGCCTAAACTGAGTGTCCGTTGCATACTCTTGTGAGCCTCTTCTGAAGGAAGATCCAAGCAGAAGTGATGTAGGAATGCAGCCCACTGGGGAAATGTGCAGCCAGTGTTAAGACATTTTGATACAGGCTGGTGAGGTAGCCTAGGTCCCTCCACAATGTCTGGCTATAGATCACTTTGTTCTCACCAGTTTTCTATCCAGTTTTTTTTTTTCTAAATAACTTTAAATTCCGCGGAGGGGAATGTCGTGGGAGGAGAAATGAGAGGAAGAGAGTGAGGAAGGGAGGAATGGAAAGAAAGAAAAGGAAGGGGAGGGGAAGAAGGAGGGGAGAGGGAGCTAAGTTAGTTCTCTCTTTCCTCCAAAACACACAATCCTAAAAGGAAAGTGACAATCAACGAGAGTTGAAAAGTAGCTCCCCAAGCAGCAGCCTTATGTGCCATCACTTGATGAACAAAGTGCTTATTCTTTCTCTCGGGATGATCACCCATGCCAAATAATCTGGCACGTTCCTGAGCCTGCTGTCCAAATGATATTCACTTACTAACAGGAACATTTGTCTATGGGTAATGCTCTAAGTTATACCACTGGGATTTGCAGGGCATGAGAATTTTCAGTGCTGGAAAGAGCATAAAAGGCCACCTCCTTTCTCTGCAGGCAAAAAAGTCTCTGCATTCTCTCCATGTAGGCTCTTTTTTGTCTTTAGTCCAGAGATTGTCTTAGATCCAAGTCAACCAAACAAAAGCTGATTATCTCACCTTTAAATAGAGGGATTACAGCAGAGAAGTTGAAGCTGGGTAACTGATCTCCCACTTGAGCAGCTGAGGGGGGATAACCCTTCAGATGAAACAAATTTGGAGGAAAAAGGGGGAAAAGAAAATTGCCAAGCTCAAGATTTATGCAGAACCATAGCTCCAAGCATCAAGGCTGACATTTGACTTGTCATTCATAGTTATTTGTATCTATGTAAAAAGGGAGCACAAACAAAGAACAATTTTAATTGCATTTGCAGTAGCTAACCAGTCCTTCCTCTTAAGGGAAGAAGGGTTCTTAAGAACACTCTTACGGGTTCACGATAAGGGAAACTTTCTTGAGGAACATTGAAAAGATGTCAGTACTGACATCGCTCTCTTCTCTCCCTACAGCCCTACAACAATTTTTTTTGTTTTAATGTTAGCAACATGTATTTCCTCCCACTTACCGTGGATACCTTGGAAGTAAATAGACTACAATTCCTGAAAATACCCTCCTAGAACAACTCTCTTTCAGGAATACTGTGAAACAGGGCCCAAATTAATATGAAGAAGTGCTCAGCAGGATTCAGATGTTACCTGTGTACAAAAGTACTTTTAAGCAACCCCTTAGTTTCTCCAGTCTTTATCTGCTTATGCTGGTTGTATTCATCTTTATTGGTGAAACACAAGGCAGGAGCACTGACAGCAGCCTGGGCTTGCTGGGGGAGATTTGCAGGCTCCTGGAATTCCCTGAGGCACAGGCATGCGGAGCCTTTCCCACTGTCAGACCACAGCCTCTCCTGGGGGAGCTTAGCCTTAGTGTGCTCATGAAGGACTTTCCTACCCTGATATAATGGTTTTTAACAGCTGGGTTAGCAGAGAGATGGAGGCTAGTCTTTTTCTTCAGAGAAGACTAACCCTGAAATCAGGTTCCTGACATGACCACAGTAGCACTGTTTTGACTCTGAAATATGTATATTGGTAAAGTTCCTATTGTGAATCGAGTCCTGGCAGTAAGGGAAACCAGACACTACAGGACCTTGTTTCTGTTCTCCTTCTAACCCACGGTATTTAATGCCTGGAAATGTAACTGCTGAAGACAGCTTTATCACTAAAGCAACACATGTGGAAATGGGCCCGATTCTACTTTCACCTGGTGCAATTTCAAGGAAATAATCCTGATAAATACTCAGGTAACTGAGAGGAAAATCAGATCTATTATATCTGTAAGAGCACTCGTATTGAACAGGGCTAGAGTTTTAAACTGTCATTTCAGCCAAGACAAATAGATTTTCTTGTCACCTATCCTCACAGCCCATGACAGCTCAGAGCTCTTGTAGATGGATTTTTGAAATGGGGGAGGATAGGAACAAGCTATGAAAACACCACAGAGTTTCTTTTTGGCATTTTACCTTTTCCTCTAGTCTTCTTTATATCAACATAATCTAGATAAGAAACAGCAGTGCACAATATGAGTAGCATTTTGATGTCATGCAGGCTACTGAAGAAGTGGAAGATACAGCTTAGTTCAAGTGCTAGACATGCATCAGCAAGATTAATTTACAGCAAAGTCAGAAATCTGAGTAGGTTTGAATTATGCTCCTCCATAATACAAAAAAAAAAAAAATACTGCACTATGAAAATTGATGTGGCATAGTGCAGAGGTGAAAGAAGAAACCAGTTTCATTTTAAAGATAGTGTTGGAGTCTAATATTAAGCCAGGCTAGTACAAATGCCTAACACTGGCACTAGAAGAGAAAGATATTTATCTTCCCAGTTCAGGCCAAATTTTCCTTTTCTTTAATTGCTCTGGGGAAATGGGGGTTTGCACCTGAACCGATAAAAGCAGGATGAACTCCTTTTCAGCATGCAAGAAGGGAAGAGGCACAGATCACTCTGCAAAGCAGAAAGAAAGATTGTAAAGTAATTTTCACCACCAAAACACATTTTCCCCTCCAGTATGAAGCAGTGGGGAACAGCAATCAAAATTGATTGTTCCAGTTAAAATTCTGCTTCATGATGTTACCGAAAAAGTGGCATGATGAGCTCAGCTTTTCTGACAACATGTTGCAGTAAATATAGACAGGAGCCTGTAAAGATTAAAGAGTTCTTTGGCACATAATACATTTTCTTGATTCACTGTGCATCATTAAACTTTCTCTCTTTTTATGATGCTTTGTTTATTTTGTGGACAAGCCATTAAATTCAAATTACATCTTGAAGGAAATTTACTTCATTTGGGTCTTACTGTGGAAACCTCATTATCTATATTTGTATTTCTAATGTGGATGAATGGGTCAGATCTTAATAGCAGGTCAGAAAGGTGAGCTAGTCAGAGACATTTCAATAGCATTACACTTTTCTGCTTTAGCATTTCTACCTTTCCTGTGTAGAATCTCAAAATATTTATGTACTTATGTAAATCAGGGTGATAAAAATGATAGAAAACCATATTTTCCCTCCAGCTCCTGAACCATAATTTTAATGTTTTATTGCTGATTACAGTGACATTAAATAGTCAGTAAAACAAGTATATCTGCATCACACAGTGTATAAACAGCATTTCAGATTGCTGTCTAAGAAGTTTAAAATTTTCCAGTGGTGTGATATTTAAAATTGTTCCCTTCCTTGGAAATATCTTTCCTTCTTTGAATGCTCAATGGTAATGAATTTTATGAGTAAAGGGCTAGAGCTGCATAATCAAATTCATTATACTGAAGTAGAAAGGCTTTATTTGCTGTTAATTTGGAAAGAAATTGTGTTTCTAAGTCTCTCTCTTCCCTCACTGAAAGATAAACATTTTGTAACATTTAATAAAGTGCAAAGGTGAGTGCTCAATTGAAGGTCTTGTGCAATTCTGGCAAGTCTTCTAAACATGATTACAGTTCCTCTAATAGGTTTCTGACTTGCGCTCCCTGAGAATTCTCCTTCTCTCCCTTCCACCCTTACGTTAGGATTTGCTTTATGCAAAATAGCACGGCAAATATGCTCAGTTAAAAAATGAACACTGATTTTGACAATAGCATTTCTAGCTGGAGTTCATTTAAACCCTTACTGGTTTTGGAGAAACTAGTGACAAAAATGTTTTCTGATTCATGGCCACTCTTTGTTACCTTTCAAAACATTTGTGCTTGTAAGCTCTGCTGTTGCTGGCTGCCTTGTTTACTACATACCGATGCCATTATGCAAGGTGACACTGGATATTCTTCATTGCATATTCTTCAATGTGGACAGAAGGAGTCTAGCTTCTTGGAAGATGTGCACAGCACCTTGAAGGATTATATCCGAGCCCTAGAAAGTTTTATTTCTGCTGACCCAAGGACCAGTGATGCTGAGTGACCTTCATGATAATGCTATGATTTAATTTTAACTTGCCTGTCATTTTTATTTATTTTAATGTTTTTCTGTTTGCTGAAAGCCCGGTAAGATTCCATATGATAAAGATAAACCTTTTTCTAACACTATTATGCATTATTGTGTCAGGAAGAAAGAGTATACCAAGGCTGCCTTCGAAGACACATCAAACTGTTGAACAGGACTGCAGATGGACTAATTATTGCATTTGACACATAACCAGGATGTCATCTCAGCTTCAGCAAGTCAGAGCCTCTGGGAGAGACCCAGAGTTATCTGTACTTCTCATGCAAAGATGTTCTGGAGGTCATCTTCTGGAGACCAGATAATCATTTGTGAAGAAAAAGATAATTTTCCTCCTGAACTAGCAGACTTGTCTAGGGAAGTTATAGAAATACAGGAGTAACTGTCAGCCCAGAAGGTTGATAAGCAGTAGTTCTCAAGATAGTCACTGATTTTTATTGTGGTGAAGACAGCTGTGCATATATTCTTCTAGACATCTTAAAACAATATCCGTGTTATAGTCATAGATGCCAACTTTCCCCTTACCCATGGAACTGTTCCTCTTCTTTGAACCAGTCTAGCGTATCCCAGGTAGCAGCAGGAGCACAAGTACTGTCCTTGACTTCAACCGCTTTAAAAAGAGGATTCTCCACTGAATTTCAATTCTTCCCCTCATATTCCTTTTATATGGAATGCATTTCAACCTGTGACCTCATAGTAAGCCTGTTACAATACAGAAGATCAAAAACGTATGATCTGTGGAGTATGTCTCATACTTAATGTGTAAAGGCCTGGACGATAATGCAGAAAGGACAACTTAAATCTCTGCAGTTAGGCAGCCTCTCATTTTCATGATGTTTCTAGATTCTGCCTACCTGAATGATGAGATCTGTGGTCCATTGATTCAGAGAGATCTTCATCAGTGCCTTTCCTTGTAACAACATCATCAGCTCCAGAGTTTGGTTCTTCCACATCAACTGACAGACTAGGCATCTCAACTGACAAAAGTTGAGGTATCTGCACCAACCCTGACATGCTTGTAAGGAGATTGATAGTGATGTCCCCACCAGAACTAGATGCTGTAGAAACTATTCTTCAGACAGTTTCACATGCCTGAGGTTGTGGCAATGTGGCCACTAAAGAAGGAGTTTAGGTTTGTTGGGAACATCATTGTAATAAGCTGTCTCATTGGGTTTCCCATCTCCGTTCAGCTTCCCAAGTAACAGAGGCAAAATGATAAACAATCTGTGGAACTATATCTGTTTTGTTCAATGCTGAAAATAAGAGCTCTGGACATTTCTCAGAAGTATATAGGGCAAACATTTCTCTTTTGAGGAAAGAGAGAATTAGAATATATATACCAAAAATTATTTTACTCAGGAAGACTTCACTGTTGACCACACTTCATAAACTGGAAGTACTCATTGAAAACAGTTCACTGTGAGGATGCCATTGTGACATTATGCTCCACTAAGTCTTCTGTCTAAAGGTCTGTCTATATTTCTCAGTCATCCACCACAACACCCTACAGAGCATCTGCATAGTACAATGCTTCCCTGACTGTTGTTACTCAAGTGATATTCAGCATCAGCAATATATGTAATTCTTCAGTAAAGAAACCAGGCTGTGCAGGGTTGTATGTTATGGTCACTGCTTGAGTGCTGCCAGGCCTTGGAAATGCCTCCATTTCAGCACCTGTGGAAGATTTTCCTGAAGAGAACCTGCACAGTGTGCATTTACAGACACTTTGACAACTAACTGGTGTGGAAATCAGTGGGTTTGACATCTGAATATCTTTAAAATTCTAGGCCTTGACATCTATTGCTCTGAAGATATGAAATGTTCTCTGGGGAAGAATAGTGATCTCCACATTCTCCAGAGACATAACCATAACTTATGTTTGTCCAGTCTTTTGAGAGTCTTTGCAGCTCCTCAGAGGTAGTTCTGCATCAAAGCAAGCACATGCTCAGGCATGCTTGGAAAGAGGGTCTGTGTTTCAGGGTTTTGATCATTCTAAGTTACGATGTTCTGAGTGTAGAATAGCGGAAACAGACAAAAAAAAAAGATTAATTTTTAAACCATGCAATTATTTGTGTTTTAATAAGATTGAATAATTTAATAATATTGAAGCTGTGTCCTAACTCCCTACAAGCTTTCTCTTTATCATTGCTACCATAAAGTGCACCCTGTAGTGCTGACTGAATAGCTAGTTCAGTGTTGGCACACCAGTACCAGCTGGGCTGCTTTGCCTGTCTCCCCTCTCGTTAGGCCTCATCCTTGTGTCCACTCAAGGACTGTTAGGGAACAGACTGAATTCTTCTGATAGAGGCAGACAGGGAATAGGCTTGTTGTTGTCATCCTCTCCAGTAATTTAGCCCATCTCTAGACCCAGTAATGGCAAAATTTTCTTTCTTTTCTTCCTCTGCTTCTCCTCTCACTAGCAGACCTGATTCCCTTCTTTGGCACATCAGACATGTTCAATCAGTCACCACAAAGCGCCACTGATGCTGATCTGGGATATCACACCAAAGGGTCAGCCCTGAGATTCATTAGGCTGTTTCTTTTTTTCAGAAATCACAGAATGTTAGGGGTTGGAAGAGACCTCTGGAGATCAAGTCCAACCAACCTGCCTGAGCAGGACCATCTAGTCTAGGGCAGGTCACACAGGAACGCATCCAGATGGGTCTTAAAAGTCTCCAAGGAAGGAGGCTCCACAACCTCCCTGGGGAGCCTGTTCCAGTGCTCTGGAACCCTTACAGTAAAGAAGTTCTTCCTCATGTTGAGGTGGAACTTCCTGTCCTCCAGCTTGTGTCCATTGCCTTGTGTCCTGTCGCAGGGCATAACTGAGAAGAGGTTGCCCTTTCCTTCCTGACACACAGCATATTTATACACATTAATTAGATGCCCCCCGTAGTCTTCTCTTCTCCAGACTAAAAAGCCCCAGGTCTCTCAGCCTCTCCTCATAGGGCAGGTGTTTCAGTCCCCCCATCATCCTTGTAGCCCTTTGCTGGACTCTCTCCAGTAGATCTCTGTCCTCTTGAACTGGGGAGCCCAGAACTGGACACAATACTCCAGGTGAGGTCTCACCAGGGCAGAGTAGAGGAGGAGCAGGACCTCCCTTGTTCTGCTGCATACACTTTTCTTAATGCAGCCCAGGATCCCACTGGCCCTCCTGGCCACAAGGGCACACTGCTGTCCCATGGACAACTTGTTGTCCACCAGGACTCCAAGGTCCCTCTCCACAGAGCTGCTCTCTAGCAGATCTCCTCCTAACCTGTACTGGTGCATTTTATTACTCCTGCCCAGATGCAGGACTCTGAACTTATTTTTGTTGAACCTTATTAGATTTCTCATTGCCCAGAGGAATTTTATTCATAAAATTGATAAAATTCTAATTTGTATTCCTTGTAATATACACATTTCAGTAAAATCACCAGATCTTAGAGACTCAGAAGTTTGTTAGAAAAAAAACATAATGGCCTGTTTCTTGCTGTTGAATTTTCCAAATGTGCTTAATTTCTTTTTCCAACACCCAGAATGCACATTTATTTTACTACTGTTAGTCAGAAATGAGCTTTGTTTAATTCATTGGGCTTTTTGCAAAATGTTATATTTATACTAGTCTGTTTTATGATATTTATAGTATGGCATAAATATTTTTGCAAGTGTACTATAAAACAGATTGCATCTCCCCCTCACTGTGACTTCAGAGAAAGGTTTTTATATTTTTCTGAACATAGTGGTGTCTTCCTATTGTTTCTGAGGCCACTGGTTCCAGACATAGTTACCCATAGACATAGATACACACTTGCAGATGCAGACATGTATCAGTCATAGAGACAGACAGCTTTCAAAGAATGTAATCTGCATTTGGGAGTCTGGATTAAAGGATCTTTCAAGGAGATTCAAAACCTGAACAAAGCATAGGGAATAATTAATCAGAATAAAAGTGAAGAGAAAACACTCAGGAATTGGTGAGATTTATGAAAGATATTCCTTATTCAAGTCAAAGTAAGAAATTACATTTTTTTAACGTCTCTTATTCAGAAAAAGAGTACTGATGTAACTGCCTTGATTTTGAAAGTATACATTTTGATTTAGAGTTGCTAAAATCTTTTTAGAGAGAATTAACTAAAAAGCTGACCTCTCCCAGAAATCATTCCAAACTGAAGAACATGTTTCCTTTAGTGCAGTTGAGACCTGGCTACCTGCTGGTTTAGGTTTCAAGGTTAGGAGTTTGGATTTGCAGCTGAAGGGATACCAGAATGTGGATGCTGGCTCCTCACTCCACACTGGCAGCTGCCTGTGATGACCCATAAATGGCTTGACAAAGGTGCATGCACACTGTTAAGAAGCAGATCATAAGAGCTCAAGATGTCCCTATCTTAAAATGTCCTACCCATGCCTTTTGCCCTCGTGCCTGATATTCTTGCTTAGCTGGAGTTCAGCCTGAGACCAAGGGCATAGGACCTCCCATGCAAGGTCTGCTCCCAATGCACAGGTTCAGTCTCTCTGAGGAGCTTTATCTCTAGCACTAGATAACACCACTAATGCAGTGATAAGAGCACAAAGTAACCCAAAGCTTGCAGAGCTGTCAGGGACACACTGACAGCTGGGGGTGCATCTACTGCCTCAACTTGGGCTGTAACAAACCCAGAGAAACACTCCCCTGGAATGGAATGGGCACCTCAGAGAGTGAGAAGGAAGTTAAGCAAACCAGGAGCTTTCAGGCCAAGTTGCATCTAATGGTCTCAAGCATCCACAGTATAAAAAAAAAGTCCTAAAAGCCCATAAGAGTCCTTTATTGACTGGAACCTCAGATGTTTTGGAGCCCACCACTCATCTCAAAATTAATTTGGTGGTTTTGATCATAAATACTGGCATGCAGTTGAAAAAACTACTTAGGTATCCAGAGAAGAGTAAGCAATAATAACTGGAAGGGTCAGTCTGAAAAGAGATGACTAAAG